>NC_079499.1:137965-442316 GCF_030052815.1 Hevea brasiliensis | reverse complement strand
CCCCATTTGCCTTTGTTCTTGACGATTGATTGGTGTTTTTCTTGGATTGTGATTGTGATTTGTTTGTGGATTGAAGTGAGAGTTCGTAGAGATGATATACTGAGAGCCTAACGGTCATATCGACAATGTGACCGTTGAAAAAGCGCACGGAAGGACCCCATGAGGTCTAAAGTCTATAACGGCTAGTTGGACAGAAAACTGGGTTTCAAGTATTGAGCCCAAAAGGAAGCCCACATATTTTTATAAGAAGAACTTTCAAGATATAATAATATATATTTTTTTCTATTTTTTATTTATTTAATTTCAGTTAAAAGTTTAAATTTAAACTCTGAAAATTATAAAAAAAGGACTCCATAATCATTAATAAAAATTCATTAGTTTTTCATTACAATACCCTTAATATTTAGATATAATAAATTCATTTAAACCTCATATTATTTTTTATTTTTTCAAAATTTTCCTTAAAATTTTATTAAATTAAAATTATCTTTTAATAGACCTTAAAAATTTTTTACAAAAATATTTTCTAGAATTATTTGACCCAATTTTTCTTAATATTTTCATTGTTATTATTATTAAAAAATTATCCATACTAATACACATGATTATTAATAATTTTAATTTATATATATATATATTTAATTTTAATATATAAAAATTATATAATATCTTAAATTTTTATTAATTATTGTAATTTTTTTATTATTTTTAGGTTGAATACATATTTTCACCTTTAAATTTTACTAAAAAAATCTCGTGATATCTTAAACTTTTAAAATATACACCTTAATTTTTACAAATATTTATAATATACTTTAACTTTTGTAAAAGTAAAATTAATAATTTCATTTTTTTCCAGAAGTTGAAAGAGATCACAATGAGTTGGGTTTTACAAGTACCTGATCAAACCAAACCTTAATAGAATGGATTTGGGTTTGAAACGAGTTCAAATTTGAAATTTAATATCAGTGAAGGATTTAAATTAGGTTTAAATTTTACATGTTGAGTATTCGTTATCCGAACTTGTTTATATAAATATTTAATTAAATATAAAATATATATTTTTATAATAATATTTATAAATTTTTATATATTTTATTTTATATAAAAAAGGAAATATTTTAAAAAATTATTAAATTTTAAAAATATAAATTATTAATAAAAATTATTTTTTATATAAATTATTAATTAAAATATATAAAATTAAAAGAGTTTAGGTATTTATCGTATAATAATAATAATTAAATTTAAAATAAATTTAAATAATTGAGAATAAATTTTAATCAAGATAAATTTAAATTTGAGAATATATATATAACCTTATTTTTATCTTTCAAACTTTTTAATAGAAATTTCATAACAAAAACTATATATATATATATATTATAACTTACTAGAGAATAATTTTTGAAATATAAATAATTTAATTATAATTTAAAATAATTAATTAAAAATAAAAAATTAACTAAAAAAATTACATGATAATATAATAATAAAATATTATGTAATAATATCATAAAATAAAATATCAAATAAAATATTATATTTTTGTTTTATATAAATAATGTAAAAATAATTTTAATTTAAATTTTATCTTAATAGTCAATATTATGTAATTTTTTGATAAGTTAATAAAATTAAATTTAATAAATTTTAATTATAAAAATATTAAAAAAATAAAATTATTTTTCTAAAATTACTTTTTTTTCGACAACACTTTATTCCAGAAAGCAGTTTCAGCTACCCAAACAGTTACTTGACTTTCGCGAAGCTCCCTCTCCCCTCATTGCAGCCGAGGCTCTGCTAACTATTTCAGTTCTTTAAGCCTACTCAAACTTTTCAAAACCTCCTCGTGCTCTCCTTTTCGCCATTTTTGTTTTAATTCGATTCCCCCCTTCAACTCTCTCTATTTTACCTATTCGAATTCAGGTGAGTTTGGCTTCTCCTTTTCTTTCGCATTTTGTTTGCCTCTCGGATTCTAATGATTGCTGTTGTTGTTTACGACTTTGAGTTTTGCAGACGATTCGCATTTAGATTAAGAAAGATGAGGAAAGGAACTCAATATGTTATTTACAAGTTTGATAGTTGTAATATTCTGTTTCCTAGTCCGGGTCTCTTATATTCTCTCTCAAATTTGTTAGTTGTTATCCATAAGTTTCTGAATGATGGTTAATTGAACATCTTACTAAGTTTGAATTTCAGTTATTAATCTTGGGGTATTTCCTTCACATTTTTTGCTTGATCTTAGCTGGTTTATTTAGAAATTTCGCAATGATGATATTGACATTGTTTTGCTGGTGATTCCTGTTTGCTGTGATGACATAAAAAATTGTATGGTTAATGGCTTTTTTGCAATTGCACCCTAGGGCGTCTAGTATTCTATATCTGTAGTGAGCAGGCAATCTGTAACAATTTCAAATACTGATTTACATTCTTATGTTATCTGGTTGCTTCGCTGAGCGCTGTCATGTTGAAACTTGGTCACATGTAGCCATTCTTAATTATACACGTGTATACAAGCTTTCTAATGTAGCTGCTTGCTGCTATCCATTAGTTAGGTTTTCTGAAATTTTTTTTTCCTCCAAAAGAAAAGATTTGTTGTGTACACCCATTCTATTAAAGTCTAAAGGTGATTATATGATTTATATCTATTCATTTATATATAATTAATTTTTTATTTCCTTCATCAAACAGCCTTTTTGCTGAAAATAGGGAAGATTTTTTTTTTAAAATTTTTTTAAAGGCAATTTGCAATCATGTAATGCAGCACTAAGGTGGGATATAAGAAAAATAATGAGAGGGCACTGGTCGATCACAATTTAAAGGGCTATTTAAGGGAGAGAGAGAGAGAGAGAGAGAGAGGAGAAAGGAGGGGGGGGGGGGGGGTGTAAGTCTTGCTCTTGTTAGTGTATCAGAGCTTGAAACTTAGGTATGCAGAATTTTTCAATAATTTTAATATTACATTTACGTAACTAAGTTAGTTAAAAATATAAAATGCTTTATAAATTATTTTCTGCAAGTAGTCTGTTACTCTTGAATTTCTCACATAGTTATTAAAGGTTCAAGGTGCATTAAGGTGCAAACAGGTTTTGGAGCCTTGGCGCAAGGCTCAGGCACGCCTAAGTGACATGAGTGGCAAAGGAAATAAAATTAGCTAAGTAATGACATGAGTGGGAAAAAAAAATTAGATAAGTAATCTTCTATAAGTAAACTCATGTTAATAACATAAATCATTTAGGATCTAGCACCAATGTTTTTAAAATCCAAATAAAAATAAAACTAAAAGATGTTAAAACTCTTAAATCACATTCAAATATTTCAAATAAATAGCAATAATTCAAAAAAAAAAAGGGGAAATACTCATCATCAAAAGCAACTTTAGTCTTCTTCATTATGACAGAAGAAATATGTTGTATGCTGCCAATCTAACCTCTTTTCTGTCCTTAATTGCTGTTTGTCAAAAGACATTTGATATTTAGTCCCAAGGGCCAAAGCATTATGGAATTTCAGAATACTAGTATATATGTGTGTGGGTGGCTGAATGGTTGATCAACTTCATAGTTCTATCAAATGACTCATTTGACATGTCCTATTCATTTTCCATTTAACTCTTTTCCCGTCTATACAAAAGGATTTTGTTTACAGAACTATGTCAAGCGAAGATGGTTCCCAAGATGACCAATACAAACAACCACAATACTACCAACAAACTTCTGGTTAGTATTATTACTGATTATATGTATAAGATGGATTGAGTCCGAGAGATTGGGCAATGAAAATTTTATTAACTAGTGTAAACCCAAACTGATATAACATTTTTGATAAGTGAGGTCCTTAAAATCCATTTATTTGTTGCTCATATAATGTCTTCTCTTGGAAATAATTTCCTAATGCTAATTTCCACAAAAATGCTAAGTTGAAATGAGTTTCTTTGGTCGTTATTGCTCTGAAATCTACATAATGGGGTCGGTGGTTATTAGGGTTTTACCACTTGATTTGAATTAATAGCGTGAAACACAAAAAGGCTTTGTTTCCTTTTGTGTGGATGCCAAATTGGCTATGATGTCCAGGCCTGTATTTTGTTTGTATCTTTGATGTCAAATTGCTTTAATTTTTATTGATTTTATTTGTAATTTGGAATTATATTTAAGAGTGATGGGTAGGCAAAGCACCATGTAATGTGTTGTATTGATGCTATGGTCCTGCATAAACTTGTGCTTTTTTATGCTATACTTGTGAGTTGTTCTGTATGAAGTAAGAGGAGGTGGATTGAGATGTTAATTTGGATCTTGTAGGTGCAGGAAATAGCTTTGAGGGGAGTTATGGCCAGGTTGTGGAAGTAGGATGGTATATTCTTGGTGAAAATCAACAACATGTTGGACCTTATGCGTCTTCTGAGCTGCATGGTGAGTTTTATATATTTTGACTGAATGCTGTTGTCTGTTATTGAGATATGAAGTTTTGAAATGTAGAATGATTGTCTTGAATCTTGTTTTTCAAAAAAATGTTTGAATTTTTTTTCATTGAATCTTGAATAAAGAAGATAGTGTAAAAAACAACCTACTCTCTCCTTTGTTTTGTCTTTGGGATTTAAATTTCTTGTTGATGTTTCCCTGTGGGAGCTCAAAAGTTTACCCCAGTGAATTTTCCCTCCATTCTTAAATTTCAGTTCTACTTCTACCAGTAATCAGTAGCATGGTTTCAGGACAATTGTTCCATCTGTAACTTGTTCATTTGGTCTAATGAGCTGTTGAAACATCTACTTTGCTTTTTACTGTACCTGCACAGATCATTTCTTAAATGGATACATCTCAGAAAGCACACTTGTATGGTCTGAAGGAAGAACAGTATGGCAACCATTGTCGTCAATTCCTGAATTGATATCAAGAGTTTCTCAACAGGGAGCTGATTCTACCACAGCAGGTGAATTTTTTTTTTTTTTCGGTGAAGATTTTTTTTTTCTTTTTATTGTTTTGAACTTTGTTTATTATGTATATATGTGAGCCACCATGTACATCTGTTAGGTTGTTTATTTACTTTTCATAACCATATGTAGTTTTTCCATTCCATCTCCTGAATGGGGATTCTTATCCTGAGATGTTTTGTCCAGCTCCAGTACCTGCCAAAAATGATAATGAGTTGGAGAACTGGCATGAAGTAAGAAAGGAGGCAAAAGGAAGCACTATTGGTTTGAAAAAAGGATCTCCTTCTGGCAATAAAGAGCAAGCTGATTGTTCATCTGCAGGTGTGAAAGGCTTTTATTTTACTCCTCTAACCTCCAAAAAAAAAATAATAAATAAAAAACACCACAAAAAAAGATAATTTAGAAGCATTTCTGTGGTTGCTGAAGGTGTCTTATGTTGTGATCTATTTTGCAGTGCCCTCCAATGGTGATGAGGCTGTGTTTGAGAAATGGCAGAAGGAGATCATAGAGGCAGAGATTGAGGCTGAACGGTTGAAAAACGGGTCTCTTTCCAGCACTGTTGGTGGTGACATTGATTTAGATGATCGCAATAGAGTTCCATCGCCACCAGATGGAGAGGAGGAATTTACAGATGATGATGGGACTTCATACAAGTGGGATAGAGGTCTTAGAGCCTGGGTGCCTCAGGTTGGTTGGACGTTTTCTAATTTTCAGGTTTTCTTAGTTTTTAGGACATCATGTTAGTTCAAGAACTACTGCAATAGCTTTATTTTGGATTTTCTGCTTGTGCTCCATGTTCTTACATTCATTTTTTAATCACATTATCTGTTAGAAATTCTTCTTCTTGTTGTATAAGCACACACGTATGTGCTAAATGTGGAACATATCAACATTTTTTTACTTCCCTTTTCTATTTGTCTTTCATGGGATTTGATTAATAGCGGAACTATAGATTCCAATAAATTATGGTGGTTTCTATGGTTACTTTGTGTAAACCAAAGTAAGATTACTTTGTTCAGGAAAAAAAATTTCAAAGTTCATGAAATTTATGCATTTTCTTGTAAATTTTACGTAAAAATGTCTATTTTTCACGAAGCAATTATTTTATGAAAAGCATATTAGATTAATAAAAAAAATTGGTGACACTTCACAGAAAGAAATTATTTCTAAATATAATTTTTTTTATGAAATCAATAATAAAACATTATTTTAAATCAATAATAGTAAATTGTGTTATTTATACATTTTATTACTAATGGAGCGTTTGCTATGAGGTTAACCGGGGGTAATTATTACACTTGTAACTTTCAACCTCTTATTAATGTTGTTTGGATGATATAAGAGAATAGGTAACTTTTGACTTCTTTGATATTTAACCCCTCTTAAAGGTTAAATGTTTTAACCTTGGAAGAACTAAGTTAACCAAGCTTAATGATTGGATTAACACTATACTTCTTTTAAGTTCATTTATTAACCTCCTACCAAACACCATTAACTATTATAGCATTAATTATTTTTTACACCCTTAATAATTACTCTTTTAAAATTTACAAGAGTGACACTTAATCTTCAATTTTTTAATCTTATACCAAACATATTCTAAATGTAAATAATTCCATGAATTGTTGTTAGTTTAAAGTAATATTTTTATTTTATTGATCTTTTTAGAAAGTATTATATTTGTATATATATATATTTTTTTTTCATGAAGTGCCATTTTTTTTTGTTAATATAATATGTTTTATTTTTAATAATTTACTTTACAAAAAATAAGTATTGCTTTATGTAAATATATGAGAAAATATAAAAATTTTGTAAAGCTAGATTTTTTTTTTTTTTTTGTGAAATAGAACAAAGTAGTCTTACTTTGTTTAATCATAAATCCACCACAAATTATTTATGTGAACAATGTGCCATTGATTATTAATTCTCGATTGGTTTTTATGCTTTCATATAGCGTGCTTGGATTGACAGAGGGAGGGAGTTAATTTATTGGCAATAAGCCTTTTTCCCTTGTATATATATATATAATAGAGAGAGAGAGAGAGAGAGAGAGAGAGAGAGAGAGAGAGAGTACTCTAGATTTATTTATTAATTTGTTTGGAGTTCATTTGTTAGTTAGATGACATAAAAACACATGATGAAGATGGGTCCTGTCCCTATAGATAGTTCTCTAGTTAGTCAACGATGTTCATGAGTCGCATAACAATTTGTAAATCATTTTTATTTATAATTTGGCCTTTGAAAAAGAGTAAGCTTCAATATTCTGTTGTTAGAAACAATCCAAGTCACAGATTGCTTCTGAAACTTCCGTGGGTACTGCCAAGTTGTTTGATTATAATCGTTTTTGTCAATTTTGAGAATATCCTGTGAGTGTGTGCTCAAACAATATATGTACTAAGGTTGGAAGGGGTTGGGAAAGGTGGGAATACCCTGAAAATTTGCATTACAAGAGAGAAAAGTATTGAATGCCTATTTTTTGAGCTTCAAATTTATGATACACGGTCTAGATTTATTATTTATTTATTTGGAGTTTGTTGCAGTATGTAACCTAATATCACCTTCTCACTGGAATAAATAAATGCATATTAGAATTTTACTGATTGATTGACATATATAGGATAATACAACAAGCATGACTGGGCAATATGAGGTAGAAGAAATGACCTTCTTGAAAGAAGAGGAAGTTTTTCCAACTGTGAATATTCTTGATGTGGCTACAAAGGAAGAGGATAATTGTACTGGTGAAACTCTGGAATCAAAACATAATGGAAAGAGGAAACTAGAGGACATGGAAGCTGATAAGAAGAACAAGCAAGCAGATAAACAAGACAATCAAGCTGATAAGAAGGTCTTCTTTCCCCCATCTTTTTCTCTCTTTCCTATTATATATTATAATTATTTGAAGATGGCTCCAGACAACTTTTTTATGTCTTCCTGTACTTAAAAAATTTGTTTTGTATTAAAATGTCATAATCACCAACTTTTTGGGACAATAAAAATGAAGATGCACTATTATTATTGCAATATTCGAAAAAGAAGAGGAAGAGGGGGGGGGGGGGGGGGGGTGGTTGTATTTCCGGTTCTACTGCCCCCCTTCATTGTTTTGTTAATTTTGCAGGCAGCCAATAAAGCCCCTGATGGTTGGTTTGAATTGAAAGTCAATACACATGTTTATGTAACTGGGTTGCCTGATGATGTCATGGCTGAAGAAGTAACTCCTGGATACTATTTAATTCTGTTTTATTATAATTCTTTTACCAAGAAACTCATTTTTGAGAAATATGTTGCAGGTTGTGGAGGTATTTTCCAAGTGTGGGATAATCAAAGAGGTATGATGTAACGCTAAGGTTCTAAGTTACCTTTTTTCTTGTTGTGCTCAGTTTCCATGGTGGGATGGAATCTTATGACTTTTGTTAAAGTTCTGTCCTACCATCATCAGCAGAAAACAACTTGTCTCTGGCTACACAGTCTGGGGAAATAATCCCCTCTATCTCTCTATTTTTTTTTTCAAATTTTAATGTCTTGGGAGATAATTTTGTTAAATAATTTACAAGTTTTATTCAAATAAGCTTCTACTATTGTGGTACTGACTGTAACACAGCATCTTGAACTATGATCTGAAACCATATGAATTCAATGACTCGGTATTCATTTGCTAGATTTCAAAGCGGTGAAGAGAATTCTTCTTCCTCTCTCTCTCTCTCTCTGTCTCACACACACACACACACAGAGATAGAGAAACAAAGTGGTCTCTTTTTTAATGCTGAATGGGTATAGTTCTGTATATACATATGCCCTACATGGTCTGATATTTTAAATTTTATATCTAATAAGCCAAAACATAAATTTATACAGGATCCTGAAACCAAAAAGCCTCGTGTGAAGATCTATGTTGACAAAGAGACGGGAAGAGTAAAGGGAGATGCATTAGTTACATATTTGAAGGTAATTGCTTTGTGTTCTTGACCCTGTGATGTGGGTTGTGACAGTCAATACTTTTTATGCCTGGATCTATTTTATTTATGATTGTACACTAGGAACCATCAGTTGATTTGGCTTTGCAAATTTTGGATGGGGCACCTTTACGTCCTGGTGATACAATCCCTATGACTGTCAGCAGAGCCAAGTTTGAACAGAAGGGTAAATATAATAATACGTAATATTTCCATCTTTGTTGATTACCCTATGACGATTTTTATAAATGATTATTGTTTTTGTTTGGGAATTGGGATATGAACATCTCTCTATATCATCTTGGTTATGCAATTTCACTATATTTTTATTAGAGGCTGTCTTGTTTTGCTAATGAGCAGTATTTGTGCTAAATGCAGGGGATAGATTTATACCCAAAAAAGTAGATAACAAGAAGAAAAAGAAGCTAAGACAGGTCGAGGAGAAGATACTTGGTTGGGGTGTGTTATCTCAAATTTAAAATGTTGTTGTATATATCACGGCTATGATGTTTGACCTAATTGCATTTCTATTTTAGTGCATATATTTTATTGGGCAATGTATATTGATTTATGATTTGTGATATCATTGTATCATTTGCTACATTTGAGGTGCAGAATGTAATTTGGTAAATAGTGCAAATAACAGTTCCTAGTCAAGTTACTTCCCTTCATCATTCTGTCTTCTGAAATCACAGATTTGGTCTTTTATGTTGCTGGCATATCTGTGATTTAGGATTATTGCTGCTATCAAAATTTAATTTTGACTGTAGGAAAGTAGTCCCTGCTATTGCTGCCTAAAATCTGTTCACATTTCAGCCTTATTTGACTCATTTCTGAGAATGATGTTGGTCTTTTTAACTTTTTTCCTTTTTCTCTTGTTGAGGGATTTATTATTTAATAAATGTGTATGAAGATAGTTTATTATGTGTATCAGGGACAGAATAGTAGCTTTTTTGCAGTAGCATAGCTCCTCTTTTTTTTTTTTTTTTCTTCTTCCTGGTTTTGTGTGTGTTTCTTGAAAATTTTTTCAGTTTAATGCTTGCTAAATCTGATTCTGGTTTGTTAAAACTTATGAGAACATTCTAAGTCATATGGTTCTGATGTGCATAAAAAGTGCAGTTTCTTTTTCTTTTTCTTTTTTTAGTTAAAACAGCCGTGATAGATTAAATTTCTACAAGTCTACTATTGAATTTGACAAGGACAAATTCATTATTGAAAATTATATTTCATGCTTTCTTTCATTTTCAAAATACATCTTTCAATATTTGTTCCTTGAGAGTTTAGACATGTTATGAATGTAGCTTTTCTTGAAGCTTTAACTTTAGTTCCACTTTTAGTTGCTTTCATTGATGATGCTATGTGGATAGCTGACACAATGTGTACCTTATATGATACAGGTGGCCTTGATGATGCAAAGGTGTCAATTCCAGCTACTGTTGTTCTTCGTTACATGTTTACTCCTGCTGAAATGAGGGTAAGACTGAACTTGTGTTGTTTCAGCAAATATTTCTTGCAATAAAAAATTGGAATATTGAAATGCTTGATACTGCAATTGCTCTGATGATGCCTGGTCCAATATTTGGTTGGACACAGATGATGGAATCATATTGATTTAATGGGTAAAAATGCAGAGGATAGATCAAGTTATTCCTTGATGTCATTTTCCTTCCTCTTCTTAGTATATTTAAGATTTCCCTTATGCCCAAGACCTTGTCTAGAGAGAAATTTTCACGAGATTTACCTTGTACCCGAGACCTTATATAGAGAAAAAGTTGGTCTCTCTTAGAATTTCTAGAGCGCTGCAAAAATATATAACTGAGATAAATAAAATCTTTGGAGAGTTGTTGATGCTAATTTATCTGTTTATGTTGCAAGAACATGTATTTTTCACAGGTCTATTTGTATACATTAGATTCGAAAGCTTCCAATGGTCTTCTTCTCTGGGCTTTTGGTTTATCCATTCTTCCTATGATAGCACTGTAGGTGTTGCGAGTGGTAAAAGCTAATAGATTATGCTGCCAGGTTTTAAACTTGTTGAAACATTACAAAATTTAAAGAAATTGCATTGGTGGTTTTATGTTGTAAGTGCCATAATTCCCCCCTCCCCCCCACACCCCCCCCCCCCAAAAACCCCCCAAAAAAAAAAAAAAAAATCATCTTACATATATTTACTACTGCTGCTACTTTTTGTGGTTAATATTCTAAATTCAGTCAAAACTAGCTGTTAAATTGAAAAATTTAAGTGGCACAGCTTATTTCTGTTTCTGCATTTGTACTTTGCTGTCTTGCTAGATTCTCATCTGAATTGTAATTGGGAATTCTTCTATTATTAATAGGCTGATGAGAATTTACGTTCAGAACTGGAGTTGGATGTTAAGGGGGAATGTGTGAAGCTTGGTCCAGTTGATTCAGTCAAGGTAACTGAAATGATCAGGCACTCTCTTTTCATACTTCTATATGTGCCTTGTCCCAAATTTACTAGATGAACTGGCATGTGAAATGATTGTGCATTCTCATTTTCTTTGCATTTTCAACATGTACATTTCTGATCATATGAGATAAACTGGTCATGGAATAGAAAATTTCACTTGCTTGTTTAGTTTCAGCAGGAAATTTTCTCCCCTTTTGCATGTGATAGTGCATATTTTTATTTGATTTTGCTTATTTTATTAGCAGATGGTAGTCCTTTATTCTCGGAAACAGATTATGCTGACTTCGTGAATTTTGAGGTGGGAATTTCATTATCATTGAAAATTGTGTTCTGAGTTTTCTTTTCACTAGCTTCCATAGCAGCTTACCTCTAAAATGGTTTCCGTGCTAGTAGGCTTCTAAATCCTTCAGAAATTAGTAGTTCATGATTATATATTAGCACCTTGGGCTTGTGACAGCATTATTGAATTTTTTTTCTTTTTCTGTCATTTTATTTTATTACTCTGCTTTTTTTTTTTAAAAAAAAAAATTGTCAACTTCTGAAACCTAATTTGAGAAAAAAGTGGGATTAATCTGTGCATTTTCATACTTGAATAGAAAATTCTTCCATCTTCTTTATGAAATATTTTATAGTCCTAGCCATTAAAGTTTAGTTATCATTATAGAAAATTTGATGGATCTTGTTTTTATGCCAAGAGCCTCCACTCCTGTATCAATGGAGGAACTTGATTGGAAATGTGAAAATACTCCTTATTCTTCATGTTGCATTCCTTTACAGAAGCTTTGTTGGTTTCAAAAATTTCAGTTCCATTGCAGGTACATGTTACTATAAAAATTTGTATGCCTAATATTTCCTGCTTGTTTTGAATCTATTTAAGTGAGACTAATCCATATTTGTCACAATAGATCATTCGATCAATTATGTTGTTCTACCTGGAACATCTTTGCCTCTCTTGAATGAAAATGTGAACATACTCATCATTCTTCCTCTTCTTTACCTTTACTGTAGCCTTTTTTTCCCTCAAAATTTCAGTTTCATTGCAAGTTCCTTGTGCATGAATAATTTTTCTATTTGAGTTGGTGTTCCTGCTTGTTTTGAATGTGTATTCATGGGGTAAATTTCATCCACCATCCCTGATCAACATTAACATCCTTAAACTTCAATTTGTCTCTGAAAACTCCTTGATCTTTTATTTGAATCTCATGAAGCTCCTTTTTGCTTAAATCCATTAATTCCTCGGATGGAATATCCACCTGGTATACATGTCCTCTTAATACTAATGTGAATTTTCTCTTTCGTCATTTCTTGATTCTCTCTTTCATCCCTCATCAAACCAAACCAAACTCAAGCTTTTCTTCGAAAAATGAATCCAACAAACCCCATGGGACCAAATTCGTCCCAGTTCCTTCCTATTCCAACTTTTCTCCCCAAATCTGTCAAAATATTATTGAATTTATTTGTATCTCTAAAAGCATCATTAACTCAAAATCTAAAATTACCCTAACAGACAACAAAACATTACAAGATGAAGGCTAATTCTAATTGCTAGTTAAAGCAAAACCCAGTAGGCAAATCTGCCCTAAAGCCAATATTCCTTTATGTATGTTTTTTGTCACCGCAATATGAAGCTTCCAATGAAGAAAATGCTGCAAGCATGAAAGAATTCAAAGTTTGAGTGGGCTGGGTGTTTAAACAAGCTGTGAAGTGGATAGTATTAATAAGAATGATTTTATATGATTTTGAAAAGAAAGAGAGAGAGAAACAAAAGAGAGTTTTGTTGTTATGGAAGGAAAATGAGATCAGAGAGGAAAAAGGGGGGGGGGGGGTTGTGGGGAAGGGGTGGAAGAGAGAGAGAGAGAGAGAGAGAGAGAGAGAGTTCAAGTGAGGAGAGAGTACTTTACATTATCACTTTGGCTTTAAAAAATTGTTAAAATGGGTAAAATTGGAGGCTACATGGATGTTCCAAATAAATAATTGATGGAATCATGAAAAAGGGAATTTTATGAGGTCAAAATAGAATATTAGGGAGTTTAAAGAGACAAAATGAAGTTTAGGGGCATTAATATGCACAACAATTAGTTCAGGGATGACGTGAAATTAATCGTCTAAGTTCAATTACTCTTCTGTACTTGTTGGAGAAGTTCAATTTAGTTATTTTTAATTTTTTTTGTCTAATTTAGTCCATAAATTTTAATTTAAGCTCAATTTAGCTCAAAAATTAAAAAAAAAATAAAGAAATTGTAAATCAAGAAATTTAGTCTCAAAATTAAAAAATTGAATGTCTTGAATTTTGAGTGAAATCAAGAAATCAAGTCTATAAATTTTAATTTTTGGGTTAAATGGATCTTAAATTGAAACTTCTGGATTAATTTGAACAAAAAGCTAAAAATGAGCAAAATTGAACTTTTCCAATAAATACAGGGCTAAATTGAACATTTTGCTGAAATTAATCTTTATTCATGCATTGCTGTGTTCACTTATGGTTTTGTTTGCAGGTCTGTGAGAATCATCCACAGGGTGTGGTGTTGGTAAAATTTAAGGATAGGAAGGATGCTCGAAAGTGCATAGAATTGATGAATGGTCGATGGTAAATTCTTTATTTGATAATGATATTGAGCAGCTACATTTCACTCGCACTCTCTCTGAATTATACGTACTCAAAATGAAAGGATGCCATTACATTTGGGATTGAAATATTAATATTATTATTCCCTTCAAACCTTGAGGGAGAGATGGACTGTTTTATATGGACAAGGGGGAGTCGGTTTTATTTAAAATTTCTACTATTAATATTTGTTGTTCTTTTTTTTTTAAAAAAAAAAAGGTTCAGTGGTCGACAGATTCATGCTAGTGAGGATGATGGATCAGTTAATCATGCTTTGGTCCGAGATTTTGAGGATGATGCTGCTAGACTGGAGCAATTTGGAGCCGAACTGGAAGCTAAGTTAATATTTGCACAACACTGAATGTATGTTTGAGATGCACAACACTGACTAAGTTAATAAGTTAATATTGAAATGCTGCTCATAATCTAAATTTTAAGATGGTTATACGGGAAAAATGAAAGGCTTTTCATCTAAATTTTAGGACACAGTTTCCATTTGGTTTTATTTTCCCTGCCTGCCGTCTTCGTCTCCATTCGTTAGGAGCGAGCGGGGATTGGAATGCCAAAATATCTTGGATTCTTGTTCCAAGAACCTAACAATTCCATGCTTGGAAATCTATTATAGAGTGGTGGTTACCATATTTCATGCTTGAAATTTCTTAGTTTTGATGGGAAAGAAAGGTTGTCGAAGAAAAATTAAAAACATGAGTTAGTCCACATTCATGTCATAATCTAATCCACCAAACTTGTTTCACTTGCTCTAACTAATATGAATTATAAGTGTACCTTTAATATGTAGAAATCAATACTCCCCAAGATAGTTGAAACATGCAAGCAAACACGTGGCACTCATTCAAAATGTATTTTCAAAGAAAAACCTCTTCCCGTAGAAAAAGAAATTTTCAAGTAAAGCTTTTACAGATTTATAAAAAAACAATTATTTATATATATAAAAAAAAGAATGATAAATAAACTTTCAATTTAAATAAAAAATTTTGAATTTTCTTTTCATATATTGATGAAACAATAATATTATTTGTAATAGACTAAGGATGTCAATGGTCTCGACTAATTGGAATTTTAGTGCATAAAAATAATAAATTAAAAAAAAAATAAAACGATTAGTTTTTAAAGAAGCGGGTGTAATTATTATAATTTTTAAAAGGAATAAGATTCAATTTGTTCATTGTATTTATAAGGGAGGTTTAATTTAGTTATTTTTTAATTTTTGATTCAATTTAATTTATAAATTTTGATTTATGTTTAAATTAATTTAATTAATAAATATGTGTAATTATTTAATTATTTAATTATTTTTTAAAATATTAAAATATTATTTTTATATTTTACAATTAATTAATAAAAATAAAAATATTATTTTTATTATTTAATATTATTAATTAAACTGAAAATATAAAATAATATATTTTTATATTTTCATATAATTATTAAAATTAATAATTATTACTATTTCAATTAATAATATTTAATAATAAAAATAATATTTTTATTTAATTAATTATATAATATAAAAAATAATATTTTAATATTAAAAAATAATTAAATATTAAATAATTTATTTAAATAAATTATTTGATATATATTTTAATATTAATAAAAGTCATTTTTTAATATTATTTAAATGAAATAATTAAATATTTTAAAAATAATATTAAAATATTATTTTTTATATTATATAATTTATATAGTTAAAATATTAAATAAATTATTTTTATATTATATTCTAATATTAAAAAATAATATTTTTATTAATTAGATTAATTTAAATATAAATTAAAATTTATAAATTAAATTAAATTAAAAATTAAAAATAAATTAAATTAAATCACTCAAATAAATATAAAGACAAACCGAAACTTATTTCATTTTTAAATTATGATTTTTCTTGACAAGTGATTTATAAATTAAGATTAATTTTAAAAGTTAGCTGACTATTAGGGTTTCGCCTTTTGGTCGTCTGCCGTTCATATTGCAGCACTGAGCTAACTGGAGCATACGCACACACAGGGATGTGGAGAACCACAGCTGCCAAGACTACACAGGTAGCACGAAATTTTGGTACAACCGTAAGCTTCGACATGGTAGGCCTATTCCTGTATCCATTTCAATCACATTTTTCCACACGGGTTTCCTTGCTTCCTTGTCCAAACTTTAGATTTCTCTCACACTTGTCCGTGAACCCATGTGAAATTGAAACCGAGCACTCGTCACTGGACTCTGCTAAGAATGGCGATGATGCTACCCAGGTGGACCATTTCGCTTCTGCGAACGATTCTTCAGTAGTTTTCATGGAAAATAATGATACCCAATTCCAGAATTTTGCTTATGAAGGGATACCAGCGCTGTTTTCACAGGTTTTATGTGAAAATGGTGATTATCGGATTGAAAATTTTACTCCTGAGAGTGATAACATTAGCATGCCAGATCAGTTTTCTAGGGGTTTAGTTGAGGAAGTTGAGGGTGGAAAAGAGGAGGGAGGGGTTTATGAGATGGACACGGAGAAGTTAGAGAATGTGCTGTCTTGTTACAGAGTAGTGCCGATGGGTCCTTAGAATCAACTCTTGATAGTATGGGCTTGGATTTACACGACGAGTTTGTAGTGAAAGCGATCGAAATTCCTCTTATTTTGGGTGATAATTTGATTAAGTTTTTCAAGTGGGCGATTAAGGAGCCAGATATCAATGCGACTACCCGTTTAGTTGATGTACTTGTTCGAGCTATTTGCAGTGACCTCAAAAAGAAAGATGCATATGCATTGTGGGATTTAATTAGGGAGGTTTCTGAGAAGGATAATGTTGTGCTGAATGTGGAGATTCTTAATCGGTTGATAGCTTTGTTTTCGAAGCGGGGAAAAGGGAAGGCGACTTTAGAGGTTTTCAACAAGTTTGGGGGACTCTGGGTGTGTCCCGGATTCAGAGACCTACTATTAAACAATTGAAGTCCTTTGTAGGCGATCCTTTTTTGACTGGGCTTGGTCAGTTTGTGAGAAGATGCTCAATGCAGAAGCCTTGCCTGACAGTGAGAAAGTTGGTAAGATTATCTGTTGGTTTTGTAAAGGGAGCAGAGCAAATGATGCCCATATGATTTATATGCTGGCGAAGGAGAAGAACAAGTATCCATCTCAGTCTGCAGTCACTTTTCTGATTTGTTTGCTTTCGCGGAAAGATGAAACAGTTAAATTATGTTTGGATATGTTGGATTCCTTCTCTAGAGAAACACGGAAGTATGCAATCAAGCCCTTTTCATCTGTTTTTTGCGGTTTGTGTAGGATCAAAGATTTTGACAGGGCAAAAATGTTACTAACCAATATGATTGATGAGGGCCCACCTCCTGGAAATGCTGTTTTCAATACCATTATTAATGGTTATTCCAAGTGTGGATATATGAAAGGGGCAATGGAGATGAAAAAATTGATGGAAAGGAGGGGACTGAAACCGGATCTTTTCACTTATACAGTTATTGTGAGTGGTTATGCAAGTGGTGTTCAGATGGAGAAGGCTTGCAAAATACTGTCTGAAGCCAAAAATAAGCACTCTAAGTTGAGTCCTGTGGCTTACCAGTTACCACACACTTATTCGTGTTTATTGCAAACATGAACAGTTTGACAAGGCTTTGGAGTTACTAACAGAGATGAAGGAATTTGGGGTCCAACCTAATGTGGATAAGTACAATAAGTTGATCCAATCTCTATGCTTAAAGGCAGATTGGGAAACAGCAGAGAAGGTGTTGGAGAAAATGGAGGAGGATGGCCTTCATCTAAATGGAATCACAAAAGGCCTTACCAGAGCAGTTAAGAAGGAGGGGTTGCAGAAAGAAGTAAGCGTTGAAACCTGAATTATTTTTTGGTATGGATACCACATGCAGATGCTCAATTTTTAAATATGTAGTTTTTATTTTATATACTATTATACTTTTCTTCATAAGATAATCAGTGAAGCTCTCCTATACTTTTTGGCATGCGTTCAATCTCTGTGCACACGAATCAGATTGAAAGGGAAGTTTCATTTTGGTTCTTATGATCGATTTCTTTGATGTTCTTACCTGAAAATAGAATGCATGATTTGAATGTCTTGTATATGTTGGACATTTGTATGCTTCATGTAGGAAAAGGAACAATTTGGTTGAGCTTTCACTAGTCAGAAATGCAATTGTCTAATAAATGAATTCATTTAGGCTTAGCTGTGTTGAGTATATTGAATTCATTTGCCCGTCATGAGAAATCTCCCAGTTCTGATTTTGTTAATTCATTTTAAAAATTGCTATTGCTGGAATAGATGGACCTGCTTATGCATTATAAATTTTTACCGGCCATATGTACGTTTTTAATACTTTCAGTTTTATTTGTAAGCACTTCCTTCTTGGATTGTATTGAATGCTTCCTTTTGAACTTTACTTTGCCCTTAAATTAGAGATTATGTGGAAGATTTACAAAGAATGATAGTATCTGTGCAGGTGTAAGTTGGAGTTATTTTGTAGATTTTCATCGGGGCGGCAAGACCCGTCTTTTAGCTTTACATAACATCTCTGTCATTGTTATGTGTATATTAATGCTACAGCTTTAATTTATTCTTTTATTTGGTGTAATTGGCTAGCAGGATTCTCGTTGCATTGAACTAAACGCTACAACTTTTCTAGCTCATTTTTTCCCTTGTTTTTTCCGAGATGGGACATAAATGTTGCTTATTTACCCAACATCTTAAGTTTACACTGAATATAATAAATTGTCTTGCTACGACATCTAGCCTTCTAATGTTTGGGGAGGCTTCATGCAATTAGTAAGTATCAAGTTTGTCAAGATGGTTGAATTTTTTTTTTCTATTTTCTTTCGAACGGTAATGAGATATTGAATGTTAATATAAATTTAATTAAAGTAAATATATATATATATATATATATATATATATATATATATATATATATATATTTATATAAAGTAGGAAGGTACTTCACGAGATATTGACATGTAGCACTTTATTGTCATGTGTCATCTTTTATAAATAATTATGTTTTATATTAATTATTATTTAATTTTTTTATTTTTTTTTAATTATCATTATTATTTATATTACTACTTTAATTTTTATAATTTAAATTATTATTTTCTTTAAAAGTTAATTTTTAAAAATAAGACTTTTTATAGTTAGATATAATATTTAAAAATTATTTATATTATTTTTTTCATAAATACATTCATGTATAAATATTATTTATCGTATGTCACATTTCATAATAATAATAATAATAATTTAAAATATGATAATAATAATAATAGTAATAATAATAAAAAAATGTTATTCATGGGCCATTAATTTAAAAAAATTGACCATTAATAATAATAATTTTTGATACTATTATATAGGCTTTATATTTATGCCAAGTAGGAATTTTAAATTACATTTATTCATGGTAATTTTTCTTTTAAAAAAAATTAAGACCCATGTTTATTTTAAAGAAAAATTAAAACTGTTTAGTGAAATATTTTTAAGCATATTTATTATAATTAAATTTATTATTTAATTGTTAATAATTTATCAACTAAATATGTTTAATTTCAAAATTTAATAAATATTATCGTGACTCCCGCCTTAACATCAGAAGAACTAAACATTTGCTCTAAATTAGAACTAAACATTAGAAGATATTTGAATATTTGTAAGAAATTAATAGTTAAATTTTTTTTAAATATGTCTAATTATTAAAGGTAATATAATCATTAATTTTATAATTTTTAAAAAGAAAAGGTCAATATTAAATTTTTTTTATATTTCTTAAATAATTATAATATATAATTACTAAAAATAATTATCACCCATTAAAAAGTTTGTAATATTAACAAATTAAGTAATAATTTTACGTCACTCAGTTTATTTGACCAATAATATTTTAAATTTTTTTTGTGAATAAAATAATATTACTATATTTTAAATAAAATAATTACATAAATTACCATTAATTTATATATAAAAAAATAAAAAAATATATTTTTTAAATAATTTTGCCATACATGAATTTAAAAGGTTTAAATTTATTTAAATAAAATTAAGTAAAAAATTTTGAAAAAAATTAATTTAATAATAAAAATTTATTATTATTTAAATTATATATATATATATACATACTATCGTGCATATATTCCGTTAGTATCATTAAAGGATTTACGTATTTAAACATCCACTCACTTGCCCCTTTTTTTTTCTTTTTCAGTTAATGCATATTGTGAATGCAGTGCATTAACTAAAGATGAGCAATTTTGGAGGAAGCAAAAATGAAGAATGGAGGAGGAAGATAAAATCGTTGTTTTCCCTCAGCTTTTTTGTTAGTGTGTCCGCTTCCTCTGCTTTAAATTGTATATTGCTGTCGCCACTATTTTTCTGTTGCACAATTGGTTCCTCTGCTTAGAAATTTGTTAGAAAAATTGGACTCGATATCCTCTAAATTCCAGTAAATCTGTTTCATCCCTTTCTGTAGAATAAGAAATAAAGATGGAGTATATCATTTGTTTCTGTAAATTAAGGTTCATACTTGATGATTGATTCATATAATTTTAGTCTCAAAAATACAAGCATGAACGTGTTTTCTCAAGTTTTAGGCTCTATTGTGGGAATTCTCTCTCAAACCCCCAAGGCAAGGATTCAATCAATCAAGCTCTTTTTTCAATCTCCAAGGAGTTTTTTGTCTTCTGGGTGCAAGGTTGCAAATTGCCAAAATACCCACTAATGAGCTTTGGCTGGCTTAGTAATACTGTGAAGTTACCAGTCTAACCGCAATCGGACCATAACTCAACAGAAAAAGGAAAGGGTAGAACCCAAATTTGATTTCAAATGCCACTGATACAATATTTGAGTGGCCTTAACAGCTCTATGACTTGATCAACTCACCGTAGTAGACTTGAGTTTCTTGTTGATTACTCATTAGATTTTAAATGACAGACTTGATGAGCATTTATGAAAAATCACAGATCCTGTCCTTAAAATGTCTCTGCCTCAATCAACTAACCATGGTAGACCTGCGTTTCTTGTTGTTACTCATTAGATTTTAGTGGAAAGACTTGACGAACATTTTTTGTTTCCTTTGAAATATCACAGATCCTGTACTTAAAATCTCTGTGACTCGATCAACTCACCGTAGTAAACCCGAGTTTCATGCTGATTACCATATTAGATTTTAGTGGACGACTTGATATGCTTCTTTTTTTCCATTGAAATATCACATTTCTAGGTCACGTGGCTTGCATACCCATTAACTTTGACATGGACTTGTTGCCAATTTTGCTCCTATAGTCGATTAATGATAACAAGTTGGAGGATTACTTCATTTGCATTTCTTATGAATTCATTTCACGCTTCTTCTTTTGGTTGGCTTACTTACCCACCATAACTTTGACATGTCAAAGAAAGACTTCATTGGCCATGACTGGAAATTCATTCTAGTTTTTCTTTTTGTGGTGATTGAAATTCTAATTTGAAGACGAACAAATGTAACGTCATAAATGTCAATTTCATTGAAACTCTTCTCCACAAGGAAGCTGATAAGTTTCTCAGTGCATCATGACAAAAAAAAAAAAAAGGCTTATGCTGGAAAACAGTGAAGGAACATAGTGGACTAGTTCAATGGCTCTCCAAATTCCAATCCTGAGTAGGACAAGATAGAGAGGTTTTCTGAACATTTCAGCACTATCAAAATCGAAAAATACCTTCCTGTGTTAATTCCAAATAGACTGAGAATGTGTTGCAGTCAATTTTTTGTGCTGTCCTCTTCATTACTGACCTCTAGCCCATGCTCAGACTGCAGATTATTCGTCTCCAATTCCATCTATAAAAGCATAAATAGATATCTTCTTATAGCATACCAAGCATGGCTAACATGGAAATTTCATCTCAACACCGTCTTCTCCTGTCCTTTTATCTATTTTCTCTGTTTGTTTACCCTGAAGCTGTAAAAGTAACTTACAATTCCAATAATTTCAGTGCCGGTTGCATTGAGATTGAGATCAAAGCACTTCTTGAATTCAAACAGGGCCTTGAAGATCCATCTGGTCGGCTTTCTTCGTGGGTTGGTGAAAACTGCTGTCAATGGGATGGTGTAGGCTGCAGCAGACAAAAAGGCAACGTCATTCAGATTGATCTCAGGAACTCATATAATCTTACCTATCCTGAGTATGTTATGTTTGGAAGTGAGGCAGAAGCCTATGAACGGTCAAGTTTGAGCGGTAAAATTAGTCCTTCTTTGCTCAACTTGAAATATTTGAGTTACTTGGATCTTAGCAAAAACAACTTTCAAGGAATTCAGATTCCCAGTTTCTTTGGTTCACTTAGGGAGTTGAAATACCTTAATCTTTCTCATGCATCTTTTGCTGGAATGATTCCCCCTCATCTTGGAAACCTCTCAAATTTGCAATATCTTGATCTCTTTCCTTATTCATACACTAATGTTGATTCTAAAAGCCTTTGGGTTTCTGATTTAAACTGGCTCTCTAGACTCAGCTCTCTTAGGTACCTGAATCTTGGAAATGCGAACCTTAGCTTGGCATCAAACAATTGGCTGCAAGCAATTAATATGCTTCCTTCTTTACTAGAGTTGCATTTGCCAGGTTGTGATATTCGCAACCTCCCCAAGTCTCTTCCAAATGTAAATTTCACTTCGCTTCGTGTCCTTGATCTCAACAACAACTATTTTACTTCTTCATTGCCTCCTTGGTTCTTTAACGTTAGCACCCTTGTGGACCTGAACCTTGCAAATTCTGAAATCAACGGCACCATCCTTAATGATGCCTGGAGAAATTTTTGTAACATGCAAGCTTTAGACCTATCTTTTAATGGATTTAGTGGTGAATTCTTAGGTAGCTTGTCTAAATGCAGCAACATAAGCTTGAAGGTGTTGCGCCTGCGCTATAATAGTTTCAGCGGGCATATTCCTGAGTCATTGGGAAACTTTAGGAGTTTGAGATGTCTGCAACTTAGTGGGAACTCATTCTTGGGTCCAATTCCAGCATCAATAGAGAAATTGCCCTTCTTAGAGGAATTGGATCTCTCTAGCAATAAATTGAGTGGAGCCATCCCAGAAAGCATTGGACAGCTCAGTGCTTTATCTTATTTAGATCTTTCTATGAACTCTTGGGAGGGTACTGTATCTGAGATTCATTTCCTCAAACTTAAACATTTAAAATGTTTCTCCTTGTCTTCTGTAAACCAATCCTTGGCATTCAGTGTAAGAAATGAGTGGGTTCCCCCATTTAGTCTGCAAGTCATCTTTATCAAAGATTGTCGAGTGGGTCCTACGTTTCCTGCATGGCTTGGCACTCAAAAGGAGTTGGTTAGCATAACGCTCATAGGGGTGGGAATTTCAGGCACAATACCTGGCTGGTTTTGGAAGCAAAGTCCGAAGATTAGGTGGTTGGAACTTCAAAACAACCAATTAAGCGGAATGCTTCCCAAATCTTTAAACTTTTCACTAGGTGCAATCAGAGTGGATCTAAGTTCTAACCTTTTAAAGGGCACACTCCCACTTTGTTCCAATGTTCAATCTGTTTCTTTCAGCAACAATAAATTCTCGGGGCTGATTCCGCAAACCATTGGCCAAGAAATGTCAATGTCTCAAATCTTGGAGTTGTCAGGGAACTCTCTAAGTGGCAACATTCCCTCTTCCCTGAATAAAATGAAGAAACTGACCACTCTTGATCTCTCAAGCAATCAGTTATCTGGGAAAATTTACACTCAATGGAAGGGTTTGGATGAACTAAATACTATAGATCTTTCTCAGAACAATCTTTCTGGTGGTATCCCAAGCTCTATGTGCTCACTTCCTCAGCTTCAGGTGATGAAATTAAGCAGCAACTATCTTTCAGGAGAGCTGTCTCTGTCTCTGCAATACTGCACAAATCTGTCGACGCTTGATCTGGGAGACAATAAATTCACTGGGAAGATACCAGATTGGATTGGCGACAGGCTCCTTTCAATGTCAATACTAAATCTACGAGACAATATGTTCAATGGAAGTATTCCTGAAGCTCTTTGTGGTCTTCCTGGTCTTCACATCCTGGATCTTGCACATAATAATTTATCAGGGCCTATCCCTCCCTGTTTGGGCAATCTAAGTGGCATCACTTCTTTCAAACCTTACTTTCCAGTGCCATCCCATCCCCCCTACTCAGAGGAAATAAAGTTGAATGTGAAGGGAAGGCAACTTGAATATACCAAGATACTTTATCTTGTGAACATCATTGATCTTTCAGGAAATAATCTACAAGGAGAAATCCCAGATGACATTGCATATCTGACATACTTGGGTACCTTGAATGTTTCCCGGAATCAATTGACTGGAAACATACCAGAAAAGATTGGTAACCTGAAGCTTTTAGAATCTCTTGACCTCTCATGCAACCATCTTTCAGGCCCCCTTCCTCCAAGCATGCCTTCTATGACTTCCTTGAACTATTTGAACTTATCATACAACAATTTATCAGGACAAATTCCATCAAACAACCAATTCCTCACGTTGGTTGATCCATCAATTTATGAGGGCAACCCTGGACTTTGTGGCCCTCCATTGCCAACCAAATGTTCAATGCAAAATGATGAAGATGAAGCGCACAAGAAAGAAAATGACAAAGAGGAAGACGGGACAGAAAGGATATTGTTCTACTCAGGCATGGCTGTGGGGTTCGTAGTGGGGTTTTGGGGCGTCTGTGGTAGTTTGATGCTGAAGAAGTCGTGGAGATATGCTTATTTCCGGTTTGTGGATAGACAGAAAGACAGAATGTGCGTGTCGATGGAGGTGAATATGACTCGTATACGAAGGAATACACTGATCAATCGAAGATGATGATCGAGATTATGGCACTGCAGCAAGTAGGTGAAGGTGAATATATATATATATATATATATATATATATATATATATATATATATATATATATACACGCACACACCATATATATAACGATTTGTTTTAATTTGCATCTTAATTAACTTTGTGTTTTCTCTGTTCACTTGTAGAGCAGCAAGCATATGGTTAGTTTGCTGACGACGCTGAAGAGAGGAATGCAATGCATGCACTAAAAAAAATAGCTTGTATTAACAGCTGCTTTTGATTTTACGTTGGGTGTGTATTCGCTTAATCCGTGTAATCTGCATTGGGTGTGTATTTGCTGCAATTTTATATTCATTATGGAATAATCATTAATATCTAAATAAATAATAATAATAATTTTACTTCACTCTTTATTTTTCGAAATTATTATCAAAATAATGTGAAAAATATATATTACTGTTACACTAAATTCCTCATTTCAAATGTCATTTTCTCAAGCAATTGTCATTTTAATAATTTATGGGATAAGAAAAAAAGCACAATACAAGATTTAACACACAACCCATGAATTGATATTTTTAAGTACATATAAAAAGCCACTTTAAGTGACATGTTCAGTTGTTCACACCTAAAATAGACAATATAATTTTACTATTAATAATTCTGAATCTGAAATTATTAATTAAATAATTTTATGTAAAAAATATCAATTAACAGAACATTTTTAATAATAATAATAATAATAATAATAATAATAAAATTTATAACAAGATCTTATTACATATTTTAAAAATATATTCCAATTATATATAAAAATTAATATAAATCCGCATATCACACGCACGGCGAAGACGACCATACAAAACGCAAGTCAACATAAACCAAAAATAAGGGAATCTCAAGCAATTCAATTGGCAAGCATCTATGCCAAATATCTAGCAGAAAGTAGAATCGCTAACTGCATTATCCATTATAGGAATGAGTTTGGGATCATGTATCCAAAACCACTGCTGTGATTGAATTGAAGATCATTTGAATTTCAATCCATTTCCTCAAAATAAGAGGGTAAATATTTGCGTTATAAAGCTTCTCTGCCTGTTTAATACCATTCTTTTTCTATGTATGACCTCTGATTCACCTCCACTTTCCTTCACTTCAAGAATAGTAACAAATGGGAAGAGGAAATAATGAAAAACAAGGAGGAATTCTTGAGGGAACATCCATATTTGCTGGAAAAGGAGGTCTCTCCCTCTGACTTTCCTCCTAATTTTCTCTTTGGAGTTGCTACCTCTGCCTATCAGGTACCCTTTTCATCAACGCTAGAGATATGTCGTTGTTCATGGGTTGCTAAATGTAATCTGGGTATTTGACACCTTTACTTCTATTGATATTCCTTCTGTTCTCTTTACTTTTGGTACTTTCTTTTAATATATTGTAGATTCTCTACGTTTTTTTTTTTGGGTTCTTTTTCTTATTAAAATTTCTCGTAGTTGTTTTCGCGTGTATGCATTTGGCTGCTTCCTCAATCTCTTAACATTTATGAAATTCCCTTTTGCTTTATTTTTGGGGGTTCTTTCTAAGAATTTAAGTATCATTTTGGCTACCTTCTACTAATTCTTATTGTAAACAATTGCAATTATGTTTTTGTCTTTGGTATTTTTCATGGTTTATTACTGAGCGATGCTGTTTTATAAAATTTTATCTTTGCTTCTCTTTATTAAAAATGATGCTTCTGTCTAATATATGCATTTGTTTGACTTAATCCATTTTTGAAACATCATAGCATTGCTTCTCTTTCTCCCCGCACTTTTTCTTTTCTCTGTCTGTAATAAAGAAATTTGCAAAACTTTTTATGTTGATCTTGGCTTTGAACCCAAGTGGATTGGCATAAGAATTCAATCTCTTAATGTTGATCTGTTCGATTAAAAAATATCTCAAACAAGGATGTCAAAATGTAGAAGTATTCTCACGGTGAATATCTCTGTACTATAAATAAAGTTCATACAATGAACAAAATATGGTTTAAGGAGAAATCACCTCGATATGCAAGAACTTGAAGGCAATGAATAACTATAACTTACATTGCATTGTTTTGTACTGCAGAATAGCTGCACTTATCGTTCTTGTAGTATGTATATATTATTGAGAACTTGCTCAATACTTCAAATTGGGTCCTTGTTGTTTGTTTGTAGATTGAAGGTGGTTGCAAGGAAGGTGGTAGAGGTCCTAATATAAGGGATGCTTTTTCACACACTGAAGGTACCGCCTTTCAAATATATTGATGACTGAATTCTTTGTTTATTTATTATATATGTTATATCATTCCTGGGTTTGATATTCTCAAATTTAATCCTGAACTTGGTTGTAAGATAATTTTATTTGTCATTCATGTTTTGTTAGGAACTATTCTTGATGGAAGCAATGGTGATGTGGCGGTGGATCATTATCATTGTTACAAGGTCAACGTCAGTGGGATTGGCTATGGTTGACTTGCATTTTTCTTTGTTTCTTCTTTATTACAATGTCATTTCTAGTTCAATTCTATAAACTGCAAACTTTCTGCAATGCTTCTGTCTTGGGTGTTCTTATCATTTCTTCTTCATTCTGTTCTTTTTATAGGGGAGGCACCCAGGTGTGGGTGGGTGTTTTCTGGCCTTGTGCCCTTGTCCATTAATCTTTTCCCTGATCAGAATTATTGTTTTGGGTATGTCACTTTACCATTTAATGCAGTCATGGACTGCTTCCTGAATCGGATTAAATATCCGTTATCAAATTTCAAAAAATTAGTGAGGGATAATTATTCATGACGCATAATCATTACTAGATCATGTATCTTTAACTATGTTAAACAGTATTTCCGTTATGTACTTGAAACTTAATTTTATCCTTTAAGCATATCAAAGTTATGGATAATCAAACACATTTGCAAATGGAAAATGAAAGCGGGCATCATGTTTAAAGTTTAGTGAGGTTTGGCTCTTTGATGTGACTAGTTAGCTTTTGCTGCAGCAACACTACCGTGTATTTTGGTGAATCATGGTCAGGATTCATCTTTTATATGCTTAGGTTGCAAATCAATTTTGCTTTTTTTTTTTTTGTTGAAACTCAAATTCTTTTAATTTTTTTCTTATTACTTCTTCAACTCATCCTTTCTGTTATGCCTTTTTTTTTAATCATATTTTTGTTTTCACAACTCAACTATTGATATACAGGAAGACATTGGATTAATCGCTGAGTTGGGGTTTGATGCTTATCAATTTTCCATATCATGGTCTTGCATCATACCTTGTTTGTGTTCCTCTGAAGAATGTAATTTATATTGGTTCTCGGTTTGGTCAGCAGTTGAGTAAGTATATGTTAATTGTAATTACAAGTGAACATGGTTAAACATGATAAGTCAACCTTCACGTTGAAGGCAACTTAAGAAATATATGTGAAGTGGCTTACCCTTTCTAACTTTGGCTTAGAGGTTGATACACCATGGGCCTCCAAAAATCCTTTGGGCAGTTTGATTTTTTAAAATCTTGCACCCACTAATTTTCTTAAGTTTGGCCCTGCTTATTTATTTTCCCCTCACTTAAAATTTTTGGACTGCTAATTCTGGAGTGGTGATGACAATATCAGAGTATCAATTGATCTTTTAGATGGATTTATTTTTAACTTTTGCTGGAAGCTTAGGAATGAATGATGAGTGTAATAGTGAAAGACAGTGAATGAGATGATGAGTGTAATGGTGAAGATTATTTATTTTTAGTTTTCATGTTATTCAAAGTTCAATTTCTTTTTATTTTTTTAGACTTTCCCAGTTTAATATTTAATTGTCAATGCTAGCAGTTTCACTTTTTAGTTCTTCTTTTTCTCCTTTCCCTTTTCTTTTTCATTTGTTGGTCACACAATCTAACTTTTCTGATCAGGAATTTGAATTATGTCTGTACCTTCTATAATGCCTTTCTTTTGTTGATATATTTGTTTCTTTATTCTGCCAGATGGTTTAGGAATCAAAGTCAATGAAGAAGGGATTTCATTGTATAACAATATCATTAATGCTCTTCTTGAAAAGAGTATGAAGTTGGTTGTGCTCAATTCTGTCTATGTAGCAATAATTCATAGTTAACCACTTTATGTAGGTATTGAGCCATGTATAACTCTGTATCATTGGGATCTTCCCTTGCATCTTCAAGAGTCAATGGGAAGGTGGTTAAATAAAGAAATTGTGTAAGTATTGATGTGAGTGAAACTAGTTTGATATTAAGCAACCATATATGTCAATTCTGGAAACATAGGATTTGCAATGTGACTCCCAAATATATATTTTGAGGAAAATTGTTTTGATGAATTGTTTGCTTGTATGCTATTATAAACTTTTGAACGAATTAATGTGGATTATGCATTAAGGATTCTATGGATTCTTTATTTGGAAAACATCCAGAAAATACTTTGCAAGCTATGGAGACACTTGCTTTGCAAGTTTTGGTGATAGAGTTAAGAATTGGATTACAATAAATAAGCCCCTCCCAACGGCGGTTAATGGGTATGATACTGGATGGTGGCTCCTGGAAGACGTGAACAGTCAGATACAGAACCATACTTAGCTGCACACCACCAGATCTTGGCCAATGCCACAGCTGTTTCTATATACCGTAGCAAGTATAAAGTATGCCATCTAAGGCTTTTGCTTTCGGACAAAGAGTGTCTGAATCACAATAAATTTTAAAGTCATATGCCTCATGCTTTTTTTTTTTTTTTCCTTTAATGTACCATATAGGACTAGGACCGCCAGCCTCCAATTTGATATTTGTGGGTTCCATTGCACTTATTGCCATCGTTTATTAAAGTGATAGGATTACTTTTAGTTCTTACTAACATGATCTTTACATTTTCTCCGCTAAAGATTTTTTTTTTCTTTTTTATTATTCATAGAAAATGTGTTTGTCTACTGAGGTAATGTTAATTGGTGAAGCTGCTTAATTCTTACATGAAAGATAAAAAGCACTAGCTCCGTTTTTGGTCTTGTCTAAATTACGCAGACAAAGGTCTGTATTTGTCATAGGCAATAGTAATGCGTCAGCAGTTCAGATTATGAACTTTTTAATGGGAAAGAGTGACCTAAGAACTATTTTTATCACTTTTCATGTTATTTGGATCATTTAAAGGATAACACCCTGGTCCCGCTGCTGTTGCTTTTTCAGGACAATCAAGGAGGACAAGTAGGTTTAGTGGTGGACTGTGAATGGGCAGAAGCTAATTCAGATAAAATTGAAGATAAAGGTGCTGCTGCAAAGCATCTCGAGTTTCAGCTTGGATGGTAGTTCTCCTTGTACTCTTTTCCAATGAGTCTGTTATGCCATTTGGTTTCTGAACTATTTATCGATCAATGATTCATCCTTACGCACAACATTTTCAAATTTTCTGTATGTTTGTGAGTTTTCAAGGATCCAAAGAAAGGGTTGGGATTGGGGTTGCCTTTACTCTAGGAAGGAAGGTGATGTGGAGCATTGGGTGAAGAAGCAAGTCAAACAACAATGGAAGTATGCCGGTGTGAAAAAGGGGAAAAGTAGCAATTTTTAGCAAGTTTGGGCAAAATTGATTTTTGGGCAGCAAATCCCATGCCCAGCTATGAAATTTTCTTGACAACAAGGCAAAAATGTTTTTTTTTTTAATTAATTTTAATCACCAGTAGTCCTAATTCACCTAGGACATCTTGTGTAGACTTCTAACAGCTATAGAAATTAGATTAAAATTAATTAGGAAGTTTTCTATTTTATTTGGGCCTTATTAATGTAAAATACTTTATCTAGAATTTAGATTTTTTCCTATTTTATTTAGGATTTCTTATTGTATTTTAGTTTATCTAAATTTCCTATTTAGTTTCATATTCCTGTTAGATTTAAGAGTCTAAAAATACTATAAATACTCATATTTACATATAATTTCAAGAGACAGATTTTAATCAATAAAAATACTGCAGAGAATTTTCCCTATTTTTTCACTCGTGTATGGATTGTGTTTCTATTTTAACTTCATGCTGCGTCAGGTGGTATCAGAGTGGGGAAGTCACCCCAATCGAGATGGCTTACCTTGATGAAGGTGACAATTATAGTGGTTCTCGTGACGATGATCGGGAACTAGAGCCCTTTACCATAGGGACGAAACGTTGCAACGATGAGAGCAACGTCCGGAGCGATAGATAGATCTCAGATTCGAGCGTATCAAGAGACACGTCAAAGAAATTATAGATTGTCTTGGTGCTTTGGGAACTAAAACAATCCAAAATTGGGTTGACAAAAGAAGGTCAGGAGATGGTGTAGCTCGTGGTTATCCTATTTATCAACCAATTTTTGCACGTAGACAATATGTCTACTATGTTGATTCAGAGGAGGAAGATGACTATGAAACAATCAAGTTCAATAGGCATCAATGGTATGGTGGTGAAACGAAAAGAAGCATGGGTTATCTTAATATTCATAATTTCTATGAGGATCTCAATATAGAGGAATTTTTAGATTGGATTGCGAATATAGATAGATTCTTTGACCATGTGGATATAGCACCTGAGCAACGAGTCCAATTGGTGGCTTGTCGATTGAAAGGTGGTACTTCCGCTTGGTGGGAATGGCTATAATCTAAAAGAAAGCAAGAAGGGAAAGCGTCAGTCCGTACATGGTTCATAATGAAGTATTTGTTAGAATAAAAATTTTTTCCTCTAGATTATGAGCAAATTTTATTTCAACAAAAATTTTGCCAAGAGGAGGTCCATCCAAAGCCTTTTTTGCTGGTGAAATAACAAAAAGAAGAAAAAAATGAGCTTCAAGATTCAACAATGCAGTTTAAAGTGGATGAGCCTAAATTTAAAGAATTGAAACCTGAAACTTTAATTGAATTTTCTTTTGCTATGGTTGAAGATGACAAGCTTCAATTGGAAATTATTAGGGCAACTGTATTTAATGTTGTTGAAGATAAGCAAGAAAAGCTTCAAGAATGTGTATTTGAAAATGTGGAATATCAACCCTTGGAAACTTTAATGGAAGTTGAGGAAAAGCAACACATGGAGTCAATATTGGAGATTGGAGGAAATCAGGCATTGGAGATCGAAGACTTTTCTAACTCTTTAATTTCTATTGTTTCCTTTGATTTTATTTGTCCAGGTGTTCTTATAGAGACAAAAGAGAGGGTGAAGTTGATCAATTCAATCTTGTTTGAATCTTCATTTTTTACCTCATCAAAGAAGGATATATATTATGGTGTACTTTCCCAAAAGAGTTCTTCATTCTTTTTCACTTTGAAATTCGAGGGAGTATTTATTCCAAGTGAGAGAGAATGGTGCTAGAGTTGTTATGGTTGTGTTTTTGGATCCTTGCAAGTTACTTTAACTCGAGGACAAGTTTTTCCTTAAGTGGGGGAGTATGATGCAGAGCATTTTTGGGTGAAGAAGCAAGTCAAACAACAATGAAAGCATGTCGGTGAGAAAGGGGGCAAAAGTAGCAATTTTAGCAAGTTTGGGCAAAGTTGATTTTTGGGCACCAAATCCCATACTTAACTGTGAGATTTTCTGGACAAAAAATTTTTAATTAATTTTAATCTCCAGCAGTCCTAATACACTTAGGACATCTTATGAAGACTTTCAGCAGCTGTAGAAACTAGATTAAAATTAATTAGTAAGTTACCTATTCTATTTAGGACTTATTAATGTAAAATACTTTATCTAGAATTTAGATTTCCTCCTATTTTATTTAGGATTTCCTATTGTATTTTGGTTTATCTAAATTTCCTATTTAATTTCATATTCCTATTAGGTTTCGGAGTCTAAAAACATTATAAATACCCTTATTTACATATAATTTCAAGAGACAGATTTTAATGAATAAAAACACTGCAGAGAATTTTCTCTATTTTTTCACTCTTGTGTATGGAGTGTGTTTCTATTTGAGCTTCATGCCACGTCAGAAGGTAAAAATGAGGAGCTTTTAAATTATTCTTGAACATCTTTGTTTTGTAGTTTATTAATTTAAACCCACAATGGGTTACACTGTTAGACTCCTTATGGATTTAGGCCAGTAATGTAAGAGCATCCAGGTGTTTTGTTCAAGCTAGCTTGTGGAGAGAGTCATGAATTATCATAAGCCATATTATTTAGTCTTGTGGGCGAGAGAGTCATGGATTATAACAATGAAAAAACAATACCAAATTATATATTTAACTCAAATATGGATTATTATTCAACTTTAAGGCAGGTAGCAAGCAAGTGTCTGGAAAATATTCTTATATCATCTACAATTTGTTAATTACTTCTCTTTCCAGTACAGGTGTTTCTGTCCAATATATTATGGAGACTATCCTGAAGTAATGCATAAAATAGTTGGAGATCGGCTTCCAAAATTCTCGGAGGAGGATAAGGAGTTACTTTGGAACTCAATTGACTCTGTAGGTCTAAATCACTATACTTCAAGATTCATTAATCATGTTACAGATAGCCCTGAAGAAAGTTTTTACCATAAAGCCCAAAAAATTGAAAGACTTGGTAAATATGAATATCACTGAGCCTTATTTCTTGGTCTTTAATATCTATTTTAAATTTTTCAGTTTATGTTTTTTGTTTTCTGTTAGCTGAATGGGAAGAGGGTGAACCAATTGGTGAGAAGGTATGAGCCAATTTTTCTTTCTTTGGACACACACGTGATTCACATATATGGTGTATACTACTTCCCATCTAATGATGAAATATTTTATGCATGTTAGGCAGCATCAAAATGGCTCTATGTTTGTCCTTAAGAACTTCGGAAGGTTCTCAATTACATAGCTCGAAGATACAATAATCCCAAAATTTATATTTCTGAGAATGGTATGGGAATAGTTGCTTATCCAGCAATTGGATTGTGTAGTTCAAATGTTGTTTCAAGGATTTATCCATATTTTAGGTTGAGCCATGATTTGCTAGACTGGAACCTTCTGCACTCTCTTCTTGGATATATTAAAATGTTATGTTGGGATAAAAGTTGGGGGGTTGGGTGGGGTAAGATTGCGAGTCATTAATAGGAGAGATTATATATATATTCTGTGAGATTTGCAATTCGAGATAGTTCAAGTTTCCAACTATACTACAATCGGATTCATTTTCTATGAATCGTCATTCCATGCCCTTTGACAGGTATGGATGATGAAGACTCAAATGCCCCGCTCCATAAAATGCTAGATGATAAACTGAGAGTTCGCTATTTTAAAGGATTCCTTGCTGCAGTTGCTCAGGCAATCAAGTGAGTTGCTCCAGTTTTAATCATGCCATAGATATGCACATTAAAAGATGATTGGAGAAGACTACTAATTGATGCCTGGTTATGCTTGGTGTCTTTTGTACTTTGGTAATCAGGTTAACATATCAAAAGGACGATTGGAATTGTGCTTCAGGATGGTTTAAAAGAAGATGGCTTTGCTGCATGTAGATCATCTCTTGGTTGCTAAATTATTTTGCATTTACCTTCTTAAATTTGCTAGCGTGTATATAAAAGCATTATGAAAAGTTGTTTTATCAAGAGAGGTATTTTGAAATCTCGCGCATAAATTAAATGGACAGGGATGAAGCAGATGTGAGGGGATATTTTACATGGTCATTGGCGGACAATTTTGAGTGGGTTCAAGGTTACACTAAACGTTTTGGTTTAAACTACATGGATTACAAGAATAGACTTGCCCGACAACCAGAATCTTCTGCTTTTTGGTTCATGCGGTTCTTGAAAGGTGGTGGCCGAGAAGAGTGACCAACTTGTATTGTATCAGGCACCTTTGCTAATGTATAAATTAAATGGACAGGGATGTTTTCATTGCCTGGTTAATTAGCTACCAGCGATTATATGTACTTTTATTTCTGCACCTTTGCTATGCATTAGCTTTATTAATAATAAGAGTCAGAACTCTGAAATGTATCATGTGGTTTTCTTGTAATACCATAGTTGCAGGTTTTTAGTGATTTGGTGTTCTAAACATGTAATTAAACCTAAAGCCATTAGCGAATGAATGATAAAGACTAGCCCTTCTTTTTTTCAGCCGAATACAACTTCATTAACGGTCCTTAAGTGGCCATAGCAGCAGATGCATAAATGGAGTTGAGACAAAGGATTATAAGTGAAAGAAGGATCATGGAGGGTAACAGAGGTTAGACTATGAGCCCCCTGATTATAATCTAACTCAAAGGACAAATATCTAATATCATTAAGAATTCCTTGTACTTCCAGGGGTTCGGAGCCTCCTTTCAAAGCAGAAATGGTGGTGAGTGAGTCTCCTTCAAAGATGACTCTCCTGAAAACCCTTTGCTTTGGCCATAATAATCGCTTCCAACAGGCCATACACTCCAAGACAAGAGGATCTATGATACCTGCAACTTTCCTACTTGACCACCCTATCACATGACCCAAGCTATTCCTTGCAATTGCTGCCATGCCTCCTTCGTTTTGAGACGATCAACCCAGCGTCAAAATTTATCTTGCAGCATGATGCTAGTGGAGGGGGTCCAATAATGGGAGGAGTGGATTTATTAGCTCGAACCAATGAGTCTATAATAAGTGATCTCATTTTTTTCATCGAGTCCGGGTAGAGCCCAAAGATCCAATTCAGCAGAACAACTCAAAAGATAAAGAAGTATTGTCATAGTATTTCATATTTATTTATGAAGTTAGATAAAATTTTATGTGTTTTTGTAAATAAAATATAATTCCACTAGACTGATCAAATCAATATAATTGAACGAAGGATGATCCACTAACGGGGATTTTTTTTTAATAAATGAATTGACCCTAAGAGTTGGTAAATTCCAATAATTATTATATGCAATCAGAAGTGGAGCTACCCATACTACTCCATCGTGATTCTTCTCCTTAACACGAGGGAGATGAGGGAAGGATTTCGGTATCTGTAACAGCCCGATCCTTCTCCAATTAGCATTGTCCGTTTTGGTCCGTGGACCTCACAGATTTGTCCATTGGGAGGTTTCATTTCCAAAAGCGCGCTAACCAGATGAGAAAGGCTCCCACAATATATGGCCCAAATATTTCCTTCCCGTTTTCGATGTGGGACACAAAGTCCACTCCAGTGCGCAGCTGGTTGAACGAGCACGTCCTAACCCCATCCCTGGGTCATGACAATATCAATATATATTCTTTACATATAATTGATCTACCATCACTAACATTCCAACGGATGCCTTGATCTAAGATTTTCCAACCCTATGAACTAACCCCAAGAAGAATTGTTACCGTGTTTAGCTTGAAGGAGGAAGCTATGAGGAAAGTATTGACCTTTAAGAATCCACACTAACAGAGAGTTAGGATTAGAAATTATACGGTATCTTTGCTTCGTTAGAAGAGCCATATTGAAGGCATGCAAATCTCTAAAACCCAACCTCCTAAGCCACCCAATGCAACTTTTTTTTTTCTCCTCTTTTCGCTGACTCCACTAAAAATTAGATGCCATACTATTTATCTCATTGCACAAAGAGGTTAATAACTTGAAGCATGTCATAGCATAAATAAGAATGGCTTGCATAATTGCCTCAATGAGCACTTCCTTAACCCCTTTGATAACAATTGCTCCTTCCAACCTGTCAATTTGTACTGAATTCGTTCCTTAATCTGATCAAAGGTCTAGTTCCTTGATCTAAAAATTATAGAAGGAAGCCCTAGAATCTTGTCCTCCCCTCTAATGTTAGTGTAACATCTCGAATTTTTAAATAATTATTTTATGTGTAAATTTTGATATTTTAATATATTAAATATTGTTGTATTTAATTTGAATTTTTTGGGTTTTTAAAATTGGGTTTTTATTTTTCAAGATAATTAATTTTTATTTTTTAAAAAATTAATTTAAAGACTATGTAGCAAATTTGAAAATATTTTTGAACTTTATAAATTTTTTTGAGCTTTTTATAATTTTTTCAAAATTTTTAGACATTGTTTTGGATCCCAAGACAGAGTAAAAATAAAATTTTAGGTGTCTTGAATTGAACCAGTCAAATCGAATCGGATCGACCCTTTTTCTTTTTCCCTTCTCCTTCTTCTGTGTGTTTTGGCTCTCCTCCTTTTCTCTTCTTTTTCTCTCTCCTCCCTCATCCCCACCACGGGCCACCACCTCCCCCTTCTTCTTCCTTTGCTAGCGCACCACCAGCATGCCTTCCCCGCCGCCGCCGCTTCTTTTTCTGACCAGAAATGCGGCCCAAATCCTCCCCTTCTTCATGCGTGCCTTTTCTCGTCGTTTCTGGCAATTTCAGCCACAAATCGACCCGGGTCTTATGCCCATTGTGTTCTACTCCTCGAGAGCTTTCTATAAATGCCTATTTTACAAATTTTCATCCAGCGGTTTGTCCGAATTGAGCCCGGGAAGTTTTAGCCATTTTTTACTTCGAGGCTAGATTTCTCCCAAAACCGTGAACTCCATTGAAATTTCGAGACCACCAGTGTGTTCTACTCGTCGAGAGCTTTGCAACGACACTAATTTAGAAATTTTTTGATACTGAAAATTTGATGAGTCCTTCGAACTTACCAATGATTTTTCGGGTTTTTAATGAATATTTTTAATTAAATAAAAATTATATTTTAGCTCCATGTATTGTGGACTTCGCGCAGGTGTTCTCGTTTCGAAGAAATTCTACTAGCGATTGGAACTGCAATTTAGAAGCACACACGCGGGCTGCCAAACCCACTTCAAAAGTGGGTCAATATTACACTGCTTTCCATTATTTTCAGACACCCCTTTTTACCTAATATTAAGTTTAGAATAAAAATTCATAAAATATTTGTAGGTAGCTAGAAAATTATGATTCTAATTATATTAGTATAACAGCATTGTTAAAGACTGCAGGGTGTGATTATAGAATTTTGTGGTTAGTTTGAATAGTTTTTACAAAATGTTAGTTTTAAACTTAATAGCTGAATGGTGTAAATATGTGAGATTTGGTTATTTGGACAGGCCCAGGAGGGACATTATATTGTTGTTGTGTTATGGGCCTAAGGCCTTTGGATTATGAAGTGTTATTTGAACTGTTTTGTAAGTTTGGTAGATTCTAGATATATGGAAAACTCTGCCAGATTTTTGGCATCAAATTTAGATTGTCTTTAATTCTTTAAGTTCTTTGTTTTGTTTTATTATTAATAATTCATGAATATAATTGTTTAGGTGATCTGAGTCGGCCTTCCTCTTCTTTTCAATCGCCTCAGTGACTTTTGGATAATCAGTAAGTTGATATTGATTTTATTTATAATTTTAATATTATTAAATTATATTCTAGGCATACTCATATATTCACTTATAAATATGTATATAAATAGATAAATACTAGACATGTTTCTGTGTTGCATATGTTCATGAATTTGTTTGTGAATGTCGCCTTAAGATAACTTGGAGCTCTATATGTACGTTAGCATGAGTATTGTGTGGATGTGGATATGAGTAGGACGGGTAGTCATGGCTGGAGCTTGACTTGCTAGAGTCGGAGTGAGCACGACTTTGAGCTGATCTCACTGGCCCCCTTACTTGGATTATTAAGCGAAAGTCTGGCTTGAGTTAACCTCGCAGACAGGTATTAGATACAGAGAGCTGTATAGAGGATCAACTCCCATATATATAGATGTGACACATGAGTATATGAGTGCTCCAAATAATCTTTTGTACAAATATTGCTTGAATTGTTTGAATATAAGAATGCATTAGATTTAGATAGTTATAGAAATTATATTTAAAATCAATGTCTTACTCTATGAGTCGAACGCTCACCCCTGTTCAACTATTTTTTTTCCTCAGGTGACAGGTCAATTTATTGAGATTAACCTGCTTTCTTTTTCCGCAGGTTTAACTAGAAACATATAGTTCTACTTTTATTGCATTTTGTTCAATCCTAAAACTCTGCATGTACCAGTAGTTGTATTATATTTATTTGGGATTATAATAACTTAATTTTCTAGAGTTGTAAACTTATTTATGTGAGAGTGCATAGATGCATGGGATACCTATTAGTGTGAATGGGGGAGCTGAGCTCCCAAGTTTTTATTTATTTATTTTGAGGATTGTAAGGATGAGCTGAGCTCCTCAGATTTTTGATATTATGTGTTATAGGTCGGGTAAGTTACTGCTCCCCATTGGATAAATTAATTTATGGTCGGACTCTATCCGTTTATTTTATTGGAATTGGACTACTGTTATGAGTTTTATGCATGGTTTAGAAATATTTAGGCTTACTACGAGTTTCGAAGGCCTTATGCTGACCTAAATTTTAGTGCCAGTTCAACTCAGAAATCAGGTCGTGACAGTTAGAAATGCCTAAGACATGAGAGCTTCACTTGTGAAAATTTTAGGTAATCTCTTAGAAAGAATGAATATTAATTTTTTTTAGTTTTTTTTTAATTTAATTAAGATTTAGAAAACAACTTTATTATCTACTTTTTTTTATAATAAAAATTTTATTTTTTAATTATTTTTTAAATAAAAAATAAAGACTTTTTTAATCTAAATTATACAATAATTTTTCACTAACTAAAATTAAATAATTATTGAGAAAAATATTTATTTGTAATTATAAAAAATTAAACATATTATTATAAATAAATAAATAACACATTAAAAAACATTAAAGATAAAAATAAATTTTTAAATATATTTCACAATGATTTTTTTATTTTTTTAATTAAAAATAGTTTTTAGTTATTTACAATTACACATTTTTTATATTTTTCTTTATTTTTTTATAAAAAATAATACTAAATTTTTTTTAATAAATGCAGAATGAAAAATAAAAAAAAACTAATTTTCATAAATATATGGGCCAATATCTATTCACTTCTAGAAAATTGGAACAATTTAAAAAAGAAAAATTGAAGAGAAGTGAAAAACAAAATTTTGTGTCCATATAAATTTGTTTTACATTTGAAAAACTTAAAAATTAATTTTTTAATTTTTCAAAATTTGACTAAAATATAATTTCCAATGTAATACAATGAATTTTTTATAATTAAAATTATATTATAATTTTTTATAATTAAAATTAAATAATTATTTAAGAACATATTTAATTGAAATAATAAAAAATTAATTATATTTGTATAATATAAATAAATAGTAATATTAAAAAATTTTAAAATAAAATACGATTTTAAATACATTTTATAATGATTATTTTTTAATTATAAAAGATATAAACAATTGAGTTAACTCGTTTTTATATTTTCATTTATTTTTTTATAAAAAATAAAAATAAAATGTGTGTGTGTGTGAAAAAACACTGTTTTGTACGAGTAAAAATGCCCTAAACAGCTGAGTCTCTGGCAAGGAAAAAAGACCTAGGCGGAGCTTCCTTCTCGGTTTCTGAAATCCGCAAGTTACAGAGTAAGCCCACGCTCTAACGTTTTCATATTCTGTTGGGTGGTTAATTGCCCTGTTGTTTGGCTGCTGAGAAAATTCTCAAACGGAAATTCCAACGGTTCTGTCTTTATATTTGTGCCGAGTTCAAGTATAGACTTTGAGGACTGGGTAGATTATTGAGTTAGCTTACTTGAAATTTTTGGGATTCTAATTTAGGCCTTCCGATTATCTAGTTGTAAACTTAATGATGATTCTTTTGCATTTTTGTTCCTGTTTTTTTGTTTAATTTATCGAGAAATCGCTAAAACCCTAATTTTTTACTGTTCATCCATATTTACGTGGATTTTATGTGGGCAGAGTACCTGTGAGAACTTTTTGACAATCTAAACCATTTGGAAGGTTTTGGACTAACAAAGAGCAAGTCATATTATAATTCCGTCTTCTTCCGTCACAGAGGGATTCTAATTTTATTGGACATGACTCTTTTCGTTGCGTTTGTGTTATTCATTCATGGACAACAATACGGTCTATATTTAATGATAATAGAGAGAGGTCTCAGTCTCACTTGACGCTAGTCATTTGTTGGTCTGTGGCACTTGTACCAATGCACTTGAAAATCTAGAGTTTAAACTTTTATATTGACTTTCTCTATTATGCATAATTCATTCCATGAGTTACTTATTTTCCTCAAATGTGACCCTAGAATATTATAAGATGGGCAAATTCATTTAATATGCATGAATCTAGTTATCATTTCTTCTGTATACTGTGTTGAAGCAGGGAAAAAAAAAGAATGAGTACAGGTGGAGAAAAGGGATCAACAACTACAAAAACACCAGCTGATTTCCTTAAATCAATTCGCGGGCGACCTGTTGTAGTTAAGCTCAATTCTGGAGTTGATTATAGAGGTTTTTTGCTCTTTATAGTGCTCCATTATGCTTCATGTTGCATTTTAGATCAGTAGAGATTGCTGCATTGGATCAGCCAGTATGAGAATTAAAGCAAACCAGGAATGTCTTATATACTGTTGCAATTTTATCTTTTTCTTCATTGACATTGAGTCTGCTGCAAGGTTTCCCTCTAAAAATTTTTGTTCATAAAGGGGTAGTTGACGCCCATAGAGAAGTTGAGAAAAGGGAGATTAAGATACCTTGGGCATGTGCATTGTAGAGCAGCAAATGCATAAATATTGAAAGTTGAGAATATTGAAGTTGTAGGAGAAAGGAAACTGTGAAACCGACCTAGGATGCATGGCATGGGGAAAGTAATGAAAAAAGATTTTACAACTGTAAGTCTTTCTGAAAATGTAGCTTTGAACTGGGTGAAATGAAAGGATCTATATAGCTAACCATGACTTGTTTGAAACTAAATATTTGTCAATTCATCAGGTTGATTTGATTGAGTTAAAAAGCTAGTTCACCTTACTTATGGTGTGCAGGTATGGTATTTTGACTGTCATCAACCAGCTAGTTTAAAAAGGATTATACAGGTCAGATAAAAAAAAAAAAAAAAAAAAAAAAAAAGATAACACTTTACCAGTATCTCATCACATGCATATTCTCTCTCTCTTTCATTCACAAACACTGCCATGATGCACCCTTTCATCCCCTGCATCTATCTTTTGTCCTGCCTTTTAATCTCCTCGCTGTTAGTTGTTACTTCTCTGACAACAGCAGCCACTTCCATTTTATTTAATGTTTCTCCTTTTCTTCTTAACTCAGATTTGTACTCTTGTTTCCCCATATTGTAATTGTTGTTATTTTGACACTTCTGGTAATGTTCATTATTATCGTGGTGTTTTCAATTTGTTTGGGTGATTGTTTGTAGTTTTGATTCCAGATTGAGAAACTGAAGCTTGAAGGATTTAAACCCTAAAGACTGATGGACTAATCTGGTGAAAATGGTCAACCCTGAGTTCCGTTGACTGGATCACTGGAATTTTGGACTGTTATAGTCCATCATTTTTCTGAACCAAATTCAAATTTGTGCTCAGGATTGAAGTAACTGAACTGTGATTTCCCCCAATTATAGTGAATTACAATCATGAGAGTTGAAATCCTTTCTTTAACCTTTTGGGTTTCATATGTTAGAAGCATATTACAGCCTGCAATCTTATTACCTTTCTTTATCATTTCGAATTTCCAATATTAGTGCTCATTTGTTATGACAGCCAGCAATCTGATATGTGCAGGTATTCTAGCCTGCCTGGATGGATATATGAATATAGCCATGGAGCAAACAGAAGAATACGTAAATGGACAGTTAAAAAACAAGTACGGTGATGCTTTCATACGAGGAAATAATGGTAATAACCAAAAGGATTGTTTTATATTTGACACAAATCTGTAGGGAAAGAATCGGTTGATGATGACTGTATCTGTCCTATTTTGATGCAGTTCTCTACATCAGTACATCAAAGAGGACACTTGCAGATGGTGCATAGTTTCAAGGAACAAGAACTAAAGAAAAGAACTCTGCCTGAGGACGGCTATCATGTGTTGTTTTTAAACTTGCAGTGGAAATTATCTTGTTAGTTAAATTTCGTTGCTTCGTGTGAGATGAGACAAGAAACGGTAATTGAACTTTGAACTGTTTAAGGGCCTCCTGTTTAATATCCACTGAAACATTTCTACTTATAATATATCCATCCTATAAATATTTAATTTCTTTAAAGCTAAGAAACAATGGCGGAAAAATGCCTAAAGCTATGCCAAATACATTTCATTAGCATGCAAGCAAATTTCTTGTCCTAACGCACTACTGAAACAGTCGGTTTTATGCATCCAATTGAGCAAGTGCTCTGTGCCGTACACGATAAGATAAAGGGCTATACTTGCAAATAATAATGATATCTTTTACATATTTACACATAAGATCTACATTACAACAATTTTGTTATAAACATGGTGACATGTGCAGCTTTATCCCACTACTCATCTACCAGTTACATTAAAAAAAAAAAAAACGACCAAAACGAAAAAATCCAGCCTGCCCAAACATCAGCCAATCCAAGACTACATGGACTTCATCAAATGCATTTGCCTTCCTACGCAAGAGGTCAGAAGTCTGATTTCACAAGCTTTGCTCGTGGCTTTATATTAATGTTGTCAAAAGGCTTCGCCTGTTCAACATGGACATAATCCCTTGTTTTAAGTACCTGCAAAAACAAGGAAATTTATATCAACATAAGAAACCAGAAAGGAAGCATAAAATAAGCAAGCTACAAAGGAGAAAATTCGACAATGGAAACATCATCTACATTCTTTTCTTTTAAATGGTAAACAAATTCTTGATTAATATTTTATTGGTTTCTTGGTTATTCCTTCATGGCTTAAAACAGTATATTCTTTTCAAAAAATAATAATAATAGGGAAAGCACATTCTTTCCACTACTCTACAGCTCAAACCTGACATCTATTATTCCAACGCTGTTTAACATACATACAATATTTTGATTTAACATACAAGGGCCACAACTACAGGCTACAAAAATAAAATATCATTGCAACTCTTAGAATGTGTTTTGAGGACCATACCAATGTCTCAAAGAACATTCTCGATGCTTCCTTGCGAGTTTTACCAGCTAGTAGATTGTCCATTGCGAGGACCTTTCTTCCATGTCCTGCTTCCTTATCAAATAGAGTTTGAAGGTACTTGGCAACAGCTCTGCAAAAAAGGATACAATGATCTATCTTTGGGAAAATTACAAATATGATAGAAAATCAAAAATGCATTAAAATAAACAACAATTAAAGGAAAAAAAAAATTTGTACACCAAATGAATACACGAAGAATTTAATAAAAATTAGAGAGGATAGAATTGGCAAGTCAGGAAGGTTATGAAGTTATCTGTCACCATAACTAAGATAAGCTTTGTATCATATTCGAAACTCAATAAAAAAATAAAAAAAAAAGATATCGAAGACAATAATTAGCTCCAATGGAAATAAGAGATGAATCATTCTTAGTTTCCTACTCAACTCTGCCAGAACTGTCAACATGGTTCCTCCAATTAGCTAGCCAACCACAAGCAAATTTATATTAAGTGCCAAAAAACTTGACATGGTTTGGATTAAAAGAACATTCTTCAAGAACGAGATTGTAGAAAGACAAATGAAAGCTGTTACTCAACTTTCATCTGTGTGAAAGAGGGCAAGCTGCCCAAAAACACAAGACAAGGAACAGAGAAGATACTCTATTCCAACCAACTAGATTTATTTTAGGGACAGTCCAAAATATAAATATGAGAAGAGGGTACCATATGCTCACTCATGCATGCAACAAGCCATATCAGGTAAACCCGTATCACACAAATCATACAAACCTGGTGCGAGAAGACCACCCACTGTTCTCAAAAAGGCGAGTATCTTCAGCATTGGGCATGCCTTCCTCATCATCTTCACCTATTTCATCATCATCTACATTCAAGAACTCTGCAAAAAGGGCCCAATAATTATATTAATTTCAGAAAGTCCACAAGAACAGGCATATAAAAGCAGGAAAACAGGCTACCTCACATAGAAGCCATTAAAAACATGCACCTCAAAATAGCTAAAAGAGCAATCAAAGTAACAGATGCATAACAAAAAATATATAGAGTTAAAACTTCTAGCACCTACTGGATTTGGATTCCCAACCAGAATGCATGAAGTCCACTACTTCGACTATTAGAGTGTCTTTGGTTTAATGGACATAAAAATTCTCCCACATCCTGTTTTTGGAGCACCGATTGATAGGGATGTGCAATCAGTTGGTTTGATTTTGAACTGAACCAAACCGGACAAACCAAAGTACTGAAATGCATTTTTAGAGAAACCAAACCAAAAACTAAAGAACTAACCAAAACAAAACAAACCAAGATAAATAGGTTTGGTTCAGTCCATCTGTTCTTCAAATTTCAATCACAAGCAAAAGACAATTTATCAAAAAATAAACCTTCGGATTTCAAACAAATCCATCCTCACCGATCATCCTCACAAATCACAAAAACCAATACAAAGCGCAAATTATGAGATGAGAAAAGAACAAAATCACAAATAAATCACAAATAAATCACAAACTGCTTGTATTCTCATTCTGGTGTCATGAGCGTGAGGGGAGGGCGCGAGAAGTCACACATAGTGAGAGCCACAGCCCACAGTCACTATGGCGGGGATTCAACGGAGGGAGACGTGGAGAGCCACAAAACACAGCAAGCACGACACTTTTGATTCTTTAATCGGTGTTCACGCACAGAGAGCCACAGCTTACAGTTGCACAAAGCCACACGCACAAATGCAGTCACACAATGAGACCCACTGCCGACAATTGATAAGACATTTGAAAGTGAAGAAGGTTAAGAAATCTAGAATCAACGGTGGAGAAGAGAAGGGAAACAAATCTTGACACAACACTCTGGTGGGGATTTGACAGAAGGAGATGCAGTGGAGCAAGAGAAACAGTGGACAACTGACGATACCAGTGGAGAAGAAGCAACCGACAATGAGAACTGAGTGAGATGAGAAGTAGACTGTCTCAAAGAGAGAGGCAGAGAGCAAGGCAAGCAGCAAGGGTGTAATAGGAAAGGAGAATGAAATTTTAGGGCTTCTTCTCAAAAGAAAGGTAAAATTTTTCAAAACAGCAGAGTCTACATATCAAAATGGGAGCAGGGTTATATGTGTTTTAGAAATACCTGTTTGGTTATGTCGGTTTTTTTACTGAATTAACCGACCCAAATTGGAAAACCAAAAATTTTTCAAAATGATAACTGAAATTGAATCAATCAACTAATAAACCTAATTAAATCGGTTCAGTTTGGTTTTTTGGCTAAAACCAATAAATGCTCACCCTACCTATTGGACAATTCTTATGGACAAGAATATTTTAAAAATTTCTTAACTAATATATTTAAATATTTGTTGAACATATCAATATTATTTATCTTGTTCTGAGTACACTAATCACAAGAAAACACAATCATTAGTATGTCTTCTTTCATATTGCCCCATCCCTTGTACCAAATGCACCCTCAGAGCCTAAACAGTTATAGCATACTACAATTTAAAAACATTGGGATCCATAATTCCACAACTTCCTGTCTCCTAAATATCACAAAATTACCATGAATATTGAAAAAAAAAAAACACTATTGAGGATATCCATTCGATTATGTTGCCAGATATTTGAAACATATACGTACAAAACTCAAAAAACAAAGCAATAAGCAAAAGATGCGAACCTGTATCATTTGCAAAAGAAATATCTTGAAAATCCTGCACCAACAAACAACATATTTAGCACAAACAGAAATTCCTTAGAAGATATTATACGCATCTAACTATAATATGAGACATCAAAACAATATTGGTAACCACTAAATGGAGTGATATAAATCAGATAATATCCTTATTTTGGTGCAAATATTAGCTGAAAAATGTTGAAATATAAATCGTTAATACTGAATAAGGAGAGTTCTGTGCAACAAGGCAATTGAGAATGAGAAAAGAATGAGAGGAAGAGCAATCAAGAGTTACTCTGACCTGAAAATGATTTTGATATGACGAGTATTTCAAAAGGGGAAAAGGCAGGGGAGAAAAATCAACATAAATCATAAACACTGAATAATGAAAGTTCTGTGCAACAAGGCAAATGTGAATGAGAAAAGAATGAGTGGAAAGCAATCCAGAGTATTCTGACCTGAAAATGATTTTGATATGACAAGTATTTCAAAGGGGGAAAAAAGCAGAGTAGAAAATTCACCACTATATAAGCTAACATTCAACAAGCCAAAACAGTAGAATAAGTTGCGACCTTGTTTCAAAAGCAATTTATGCAATTAAATACATCTGCATAAATGTCATATCTTTTGCAATTAAAAAAAAAAAAAAAGCAAGGCACACAAGAACCCTGAAATTAATAAAGAAAAGATACATGGTTAACAAACTAATCAAATGAACCAACCATGGGAAAGAAAATACTTTACAAGAAAACAAAAACATAAAGTTGGGAATATAACTTACGCCACAATCCCCAATACTAACCTGTTCAAGCGGCGTATTTTGCATATCTATGGTGTTCTGATGATCAGCCTGTTGACATACTGTAAAATCTCCATTCATGGAAGTGCTCTTGAGATCCCCATCAAGTCCTACCGTATATGTAGAATCCATTTTAGATTCTTCATTACACAAATGATTAGAGATTTGGTCCTTATCATCAATGCACCCTGAGGTCACAGCCAAGCCTCCATCCTCGCTACGAATCCCATGCTTATCATTTCCGATCTCGTCCAAAGGTTGGTCAACATTTACAGAACTAAAGTTAATGCATCCACCAGTTTCAAAAGATACATTAGCAAGAGAACAGTCTGCATCATTAATATGTAAAGAACCTTCTGCCCGAAAATCTGTGACTTCCATTAATGCACCAACTTTGCTTTCCTCCAACAGCATTCCTTCTATCCCCAATTCAGTTGCAATTGCAACACTTTGCTCTGCAGAATGGCCTACAACTTCAATACCATCAAAATCTGTGTCATTGCCCATGTCCCTTAAAGAAGCAACTTCCTCAACTAGTTGTGAATCAATCTTATCAGATGGTAGGTTTGAAGCATCCATCTGCATAAGATCGTCAGCACCAATAATTTTTTCCATGAAATCTGACTGATCAACAGTACCAGTTGCCATTTCAAAAATATCTCCAGACACTGGCTCACTTTGGGATGTCACCAACTCCTGAGCAGAATGATTTGTGGCATCAGCAACTTCAGCATTCACTTTATCAATTTCCATTTCACTTATTTCTCCCAAATGCTCATGTTCAGAAGTTCTACATTTAGATGAATCAGTGATACCATTCATGAGCTCTTTATAGCCAATATCATAGGAGCTTAAGTGGCCATCAACCTGGTGATTATCATTCTGAAATGGAGTCTCAGAGGATTGTCCATCCAAGTTACTTCTGAAACTACCAGGTTCTGTGGACCCTCCAATTTCACTATTTTGGGTAACATTTTGCTTTGCAGAATCTTCATCATTCAATGCTTCCAAGGAAGCATTATTATTAATATCATCATTTTCAGAAACCCTGATTCCGCTCAAATCAAATGCTTCACTGTGCAACTGTTTCAGTTCTGCTAACATGCCTGAAAGACCAAAACTTAGTTTAACTAAACACCATCATAAGCACATGGACTTTTCATGTGAAAAACAAACACTAAAATAACAAAAGATGCGCAAAAGAAAGCTTGTGACTATGCTTATGTTTGATGGAATTTCGCAAGTGTTGCAATGGTTATGGAATTGAGAGGCAAACAACATTGCATAGGCTGACTAAAAACATACTTTTAATATATGTAGTACCTACACAATATAACTTTCTCAATAAAGGAATATATAGATAAACAGCATGTTATCCTCATCATAAGTAGTTCATTTTCACAAAACGTGGTAAATGAAATTCAAAAGTTGGTTCTAAATGTCTTAATTTTGAGGTATGAAAGCATATCAAAAGATCTTTCAATTAGAAAGAAAAATTACTTTTAGGCTTTAAAAATGTTGCACAGTAAACATAACAAGGCTAACGACAAAAATATAATCAAATAAAGACGCAGAAAAGAAAACTCAAAGTTTTAGCACAATGAACTCACCAGTTAATACTGGTTCACAAAAGATCTCCTCTTCCAAGAATTGCTTCTGAATCATCAAAATTTCAGTGCGTGTACAAGGAGCTTTTTTACGCATTCGACGTATGTCCTCAGTGTTGGTCAACTGTTGACGTATAGTACTTCAAAGGAAAAGAGGTAAATTAATCAACATTTTACAACGTAAGATGATATATAGAGCCCAAGGATTATTACATCAATTAGCAAACTAAAATTGATTGATAAGGAATCTGGTGTTGGAAAATATCTCAAGGGGATCCCAGAAATTAAAGAAAAAAATCATTCAGCCAGATCCTGCTTGGATACCGTAGTGATAATTTTCATGAGCAACTAAAAGCAAAATGAATCAAACACACCCAAAAGCAAAAAGCCAGAGGTACATTGATGCAATCAAGGAAAAATACAATTAGAGATTATTTTGATCTAATTCTTACGTATAAAATTCAATTTTTTTCTTATAAATTTCCATTTAGGAAATTTAATATTTAGGAATTCCCAATTCTACTACTAGTAGAATTAATTATCAAATCTCTATAAATTTAGGGTTTACTACTATTTAGGAATTATTAGACAAAGTTGCTTGCTTCATATCCTATTTAGTACTTTGGCATTAGTTGAGAATCTTCCTAGTTTGGGATTCTTAATCCTAATAGTACAATTAATTATCAAATCTCTACAAATACCAATATAACTTGGTTATTCTCTAGGGAATTTTTATAACAGAATTACAAGCATTTGATTTGATAGGCTTGGTGACTACATTTTCTCTCCCCTTTCTTTTCTCTTCTGCTGCCACATTGCTTTGGGAAATTGGGTGCTATTCACAACTTCAAAATAACCAGAAATTTCTCTGCCTTTCTAATCAGCTCTAATACAGTTCCCTTCTTCCTTAAACAGAACCCCAAAATAATAAATTGCTTTCAATTTGCCCCACTATAAAAGAATTTGCACGCTGGTTCCTAAACCTGACCTAGATCAAACATTCTTTACTAGTGACCACTTAAGGTAGTATGCAAGACACTTCTTATCAAAATAGAAATATTCAATATTTATGCAGAGACATTGTAGAAGAGAATGCTGACATACTCGCCATGCAAAACCATCAAATCATCCATAAGAACCTTCCTCTTCAATGCGGTAGGTCGAGAAGAAGAACGGGCACGCTTCATAGATGGAATTTCAGGTATGGGTGGAGTTGGCTTCATTTTCAAAACTGAAGATCTTCTCCCAACTGGGAAAGCAAACAATGGTCAATAATAATTTTATGAAAGTCTACCTTACAAGCAAATAGCCTAGTGTGTATAAAGGAATCAAGAAAGAGCATGATACCTAATATAGAAGATAGTAAGTCATCATCATCAGGAACAGAATCTACAGTTTTCTTTGATCTGGTCATGTCGAATGATTCAACTGAATTTATACTTTGTACAGTTTGGGAACCTTCAGCAAAACTACGTTTTTTACCAGACATTTTTGTCTGTGCACCACTTTCATCACCCTCCTCTCTGACTTCTTTGTCAGGTGTCTCAACTAGTAAATCATGTGGTCTATCCAGAGGCCTCTGGGGAGCGAAAAGCAACTTCTCAGGTGCAGGCAGATCAGAAGTCATGGAACTATTCATATCTTCACACTGGCTATTATTAGTGATTTCATTATCCACTTGTTCCTCTTGCTTTCTTCCATCTGCCAGAATTTCTCCATTTATAGTGGGTTCAGACATCCTATTTTCCTCTGATTGTACATCATCAGTTGCATGGCACTCTTTACCTAAAAAAGTAAAAATATTTAACAAATTGAATGAATCGAGAGGTATCAAGCTACACTTTACAGAACTAATTAACATCTAACAGTCTCTGTATAGCTTGCAGAACAAACCTTGCACCTTAGTGGAAGTTCCAGTAGCATGGAATCCTTCCTCCCTTAGAAATGACTCTGCTGATAATTGTACAATATCCGCTGATTGCAAGTCAGAACTAACCACAGAATTACCAACATCATGAGATGAAGTACAAAGCTCGATCATATGGGAATTGCATGTCTGGAGCTCGTCTGTGCAAGCAGGTGCCATCTGTTCATTATTCACATTGTCATTCAATACTTCAGGATCCTCCAATCCCTGACAACCATGACCTTCAACATTAACAGAGTTTGAAGCACTAGGCAATTCCAGTGAATGGACAGTATTTAACGCTACAGCTTTGTCATTCGAGTGCGAATCTTCTATGATTTTGGCTATATCACCATCATCAGTTTCTTGCAACCTAACTCCTACGGATTCTTCACACTCTGCATTAATTTGATCTATAGAAGGGACAGTCTCTTCATTATTGCATGAAACAACTTTATTTGCATCTTCTACCTCATCCAACCGATCCAGTACACCAACATTCCCATCTCCTGGAACATGTTCTGTAGTCACTGAAGTAGAAAGTAAATCTCTCTTTAGCCCTGTTTGATTGACCTCCAAGTCACCAGATGGGAGGCTTCTCTCCCCAGCAGCCAGGCACACACCAGAATCATGATTTAAATGATCACCTAAAGACAAATCCATAGCATCATCGCTGTGATGAAGATCTGACTTATTGGGAGCATTTTCAGAGCTCTCTATTCCTACAAATTCTCTTAAATTATGATCTTCTGATTCTAAATGATCATCACAGGTCAGACCTTCCTTGACACTGGACACATCTGGCTCTCCCATTAATCCAGGGGTAGATGGAGCCTGAGCATAATCAATGCCTTCCAAATTTGCAGCAGAACCTTCGATCTGTCACAAGGGAAAACTATTTTCATCAGATTCTAGCAGCTTTCTCTCATAACTAGAAAATGATCATTCCCACAAGTTAAATAAAAAAACCACCAAGAAGACAAAAGGATAATAAAAAAACAGGGGCTTTAAGTGACTTTTAGCAATGAGATATTTTGGATAATCCATATCAACCTTTTTTCTAGTACCATTCAATGGCATGTCTTCTGAAGACCCAGTCATCCTTTCATGACTGATATCCATTTTTGGGCATGGCATTGGTTCAACAGATGTCTGAGCATCATTTCTGCAATCAGAGAAGATGAACATAGTTCTTTAGAAATTCTCAATTACGCAAAAAATTCTTTAAATCAACCACCAAACCAAGTTCCAGAATCCACTTTAAGAATCAACCATCAGAAATTCTATTGTTTCTAAATGACTCAACAAATCAACTATCAGAATAACTACCCACAGCAACAACACTCTAAATGACTAATTTCAGCAACGTTAAGACCATAAGTAAACTAAAGGTAAACCATCCTTTTTCGCCCAAGAAATTTTAGTAAAAGTGAAAAATAGGCAAACAAGAAATGGTTTAACAATTCTATTCTTTAGAGCAGAAAGACCAGCTTCCAACAAAGAAACAGCATCAAAAAAAATACTCCAAACCCACCATGACATGAAAATAACCAAACAAGAATGGAAAAATATCCAGAATCCAATATATCACAGAATACAGGGTTAATAGGCTGCTTGATTAAGGAAAGTCAGCAGCCAGGGAAATGACCCAATAGAAGTACAATCAAACAATAGACATAATTTTAGCAGTTCATAACTCCTCCATTTATACATAATTCAAATATATATACACATTTTTTTTTTAATTTGAAGATAACATATGGTTCACAATTTTTTTTTTTTTAACATGAAAATCCGAAATACTTCACTATATATGTGAAGAACACAAGAATTCATGTCAAATAACCTCTCCTTACCATCTAAATATGAATGGAACAAATAAAGTTAGTATACATGGAAATGAACCCACACACCCAAGAGGAATGATGAAAGAAGGATTCAGATATCAGTGAAACAAATATGAAAGCCTTACTCAGAAATTTCATCATGCCCTGTTGCTGCAACCTTATCCAGGAAGAGATCCTGCTTATAATCAGCCAAGAAATGTAATTAAATAAATGATAATTTGTATAAAACCAATAACTGAATGACAAGGATCCTTGAATAAAAGCCACGAATTGATGAATATTGAAACTTGCTGGTGCATTAAACAACACATATACTACCACCATGGGACAGGGAATCAGTAAATTCAGCCATCTTAAATTTTCAAACTAAAACAAATTGGATTTCACCAGACTGAACAATTAGGGGAAAAGTTCCAATTATATTGACCAAATTATATCTCTCTCAGACTAGGTTCCAACCTGATTTCCAAGATAATGTGAAGCCAGCAAGCAAAACAGAATTACCTCTTCAAGGTCCAAACCAACTTGAGAAGTGTCACCATCACCAAAACGCTCTGAAACCAAATTGCGACATAAAAGAAATGAATTACAAAATTGCAAAATCATCATTAGATAATTAAATATACCACCAAGCCATGACACGCAAAGGCTTCCACTAACCATCCAATCCAAACTGTGATGTAGAGTAAACAACACCATCCATGGTGTCTTGGAGTGTAATCTGCTCCCTTGTACTGACATGATGGTCAACATAGTTGCTGCAAATAGCTAAAAGTTAAGATGCAAAGGAAAAAAAGATCCTGTACAAGTATCAAAAGTTTTTAGCAAGAATATTTGTCATCCCACTGCCACAAGATATAATCAAATAACTAATTGAGTAACCCAAGCTATATTGCCATTGTCAGGTATCTAATAATTGTCAAACAAAGCCTAGACATGAACCTCCACAGGAACATCCACTGGTTTGAACTTGGAAATTCCAAGCAGGAGATGAGCAGGGATAGTTTATGCAATAAGAGAGCACTACCCCATGCAGCATAGTAAACAAGAGGCTCGTAAAGAAGACAGACATTATTGCCCACACATGTTGAGACCTTTTAAATAGAAGCTGCAAGTTAAACAAGTTGCTATGGATCCAGATTTTACATGGTCATCACATATCTTGAACTGTTACACCATAAACAGAAACCATAATCTACAACAGATTATACATTTAAACAACACCAGTTTCTGATTTCAGAACTAACCCTTGAAAAATATCATTATCTGGCAGCTCAAAATCATCGAGATCAAAAGTCTCTGGCAATGTAATTGAGTGATATGGAGCAGTTGATTCTTCCGGAGGTAAATCAACTGCAGTAGAGCGAAAAGCTTGCTTTACCTTCAGTAAAGCCTCACTGCAGTCATCAAAAAGGTAGTTCACCTTTCTAGAATATATCCTTACCACACCAAGCAGAAGATGACTGGACAGCCTAAGTGCAATTGGTACTTCAGGAAAAAGAATGGAATCTGTGAGGGAGGGAGGGAATAGAGTTAGAAGAGTCAAGACAAGAACTAATCATCAATATGAGGCACAAGAAACGGCATAGATGATAGAAATAAGATTCCCACGTTATAGTTTTAACTTGTGTGAAAAAGCGCCTAACAAATCCCAACATCTCTCAACAGCTTGTATGAACATTTTTCCACCCTAAAGCACAATTTTTATTTCTGCCAATCAAAATCAACCTTCTCAAAGTTTTCTTAAATGATTAGAGTTCCATGAAGCAAGCATAACATAATGGTGCCATCGAGTGATAAACATGTCACCAATAATAACATATAATGTATTACTTTCAGATCCAAATCAATTATTTACTGGAATATGACATTAGCTTTGAAAATAAGTGGTCTCATTAATGCAGGGGGAAAAGGCAAGCTCACAGTCCTTGTTCTTTTACCATCAACAATTGTAAAATCATGTGTACATAACTCAATAATAAACTCAAATCTAAATTTTACTGCTGGAGTGTATCAAGACTAGGACAAGAAGGAGGTATCACGCAACCTCAAAGATTGCCTTAGCAAAGGATAGTTAAGAAACTCTATTACAAACTATTTCCTAATTTTCATTTTGTTTGCAGTAATGACCTAAAAAAATGTTACTTTATTGCCCTAGTTTCCCAATGAAAAAATGATCCTGAAAAGATAGTTAGTATTAAGACAGTTACCACTATGAAACTTTTACGTTTCAGTGTATCGCTGGACTAGCCTAATCCCACATTTTTTTTTCCCTCCAAGGCAATAAAATAAATAAACAAAACATTAAACCTAGTGCAAGAAGTGAAATGAAAACTTACCTACAGAGACACCAATATCAGTGTCGGCGACCTGGTTCTTTCGAAGCTTTCTCTCTAAATGAGCCGCGATCCATATCGTCCCTAAAGGCCCTTTCTTGGCCAATATAAACTGCGAATAAAACATCTCTTACGCAGACAACAAAAAATCCCAGTTTTTTGCACAACAAACTCGCGCCAGATTTGCTAAAACTAGCACTATCAACTAAAATCCACCGACAAATCAAAAGCTAACAAAAACCCCAAATTCACAACAACAACAGTCATTAGCTTCCAACCAATCTTATTTCACAACCCAGAACCTGAAGAACGAAGCAATAACAACTGAACTCGAACAAAGTTGCGTAATTTAAACAGAAACCCTAATTTCACTACAAGAACAGCTTCCTCCAAATTCTCCCGAAAAAGCCCTAAACTGGAAATTTAAACATCGAATGGAGATGAAAACACCAGAAATTCAGCAATTTAATGTAATTAAGCATCGAAACCCTAATCTCAATACAAGCGTAAATTCTCCAAATTCTCTAGCAAGAAGCCGAAAATTCGAGTTGCATCCCAAATAGACTTGATAGAGCTGAAGAAAACGCCAAAATTAGCAGCAAAGAAACGAAGATCCTAATACTTGGTCAGCTACCACAGCAGCTGAGAAACATGGAAACAGAAGAGAGGTACTTCATTTCAACGGAATCCAAAGAAGTGAGCAATCAGAAGATAGAAAAAGTAGCTGAGAGCATGAACAATTGAGAGGTCAGAGAAACGAAAAACTGAAACCCTAGTTTCTGTGGGGGGAACGCCGTTGCTGGGACAAGGCATAGAGGAAGAAGGAGCAGCAGCAGGAAAGGAAGAACAATTTGAAGTGAAGCGTAGAATTTGATTTTTGAGTGAGGGATCGGACAGATAGTGACAGGGGGAATCTAAAAATAAGGAAAGAGAAGCAAAGTGTTTAAAAGAAAAGAAAAGAAAAGAAAAGAAAAGAAAATTACCGAAAAGGAGGAGAGGCGCCCTTTGTCTTGTTTTGGATTTTTAGATTTATTTTTTATTTACAAAATTTTATGGTGGAATTCAATTTGAATTTCGTGTTTTAGTCGTTTGGTTTGAAGAAATAATTAGAATTCAATGTTATGATTTTATTATAATTAAAACTAAGTTTTGTTAGAATAGATACAATTTGAAATGAATTCCATCAGATTTAAATAATAACATTTTTACTAAAATATTCTTATTTAAATATTTCCTTCTAATTAAATTTCATTTGCTAAAACTTTATTGTTGAATCAATTTCAATTTCATATTTTAGGTATTTGGTTTGAAGAAAAAAAATTAGAATTCAATTTTATGAACTTATTATAACTAAAACCAATATATCTTAGAATTGATAAAATTTGAAATGGATTTCACAAAATTTATATAGTATATGATTTAATTCTACAATAAATTTTGGAATTTATTTAAAATAATTAAAAAATATAATTTTATACGGAATTAAAAAAAAAATCTTATATCTAAATAACAACATTTTTTTGCTAAAAACTTTTATTCAAAGATTTCCTTCTAATTAAATTCCATTTGTTGAAAAAGATGATGGAAATTACAAACTAGTTTTTTTTTCTGTTTACTACTTATTATTAATATGTTTGGACAATTATATGATATACATTTCATATTTTCCTAACATTTTAATATTTAAACTTATTATACACTTAATTTATTATATAATTCTTCTATATTATGAGCCATGTGAATTTATATTATATTTATTACTATATTGTTAATTGGTTTATTTGTTTATTAATTGTTATAAAATTATTAAACTTTTTTTTTAATTCTATGGAAAATTATAAATTTGTCTATTTTTTAAAAATATTTTAAGAAATAAAAATAAATGAATTTTAATTCTAAAACTTTACAAAATATAAATTATATAGAATTTAATTAAATTTTAAGTTTATTTGAAATGAATTATAGTATAATTCATTCTTTAATTTTAACTAAAATTCATTTGTTTAATTCATTTCAAATGAGTTATAGTTAGGATTCATTTCAAATGAATTTCAAAACATATGATAAAATTGAACTAAATATTATGTTATTTCTTATTCCTCCATTTCACCGTAAATATAGACTTAGTTTTATTTTCAGGTAGCTTTAATTTTATTTTTACATAAATTAAGAAATATAATTAATGTAGTTAAAATAATAAATTTTGTTTATTTTTTTTAATATACCCTTTTCTCATATTACTCGATTAAAATTTAAATAACTCATGTTATTATTAGAACTAATAAAATTTACCTATTAAATAGGGACATATTAAAAAATTAATAAATAAACTACTATTTCAAAGAAAAAAATGACATAAAATTTAAGACAGATAAAAAGAAATATATCTGTATGAAATGAAAGAAATATTATACTATTACTACTATAGTTTGTCGATATTAACTATTTAATCCTTGTATTTGAAAATTCAATTAAAACATCTCTGTATTTTTTGTAAAATAAAACTTATGTAAAAAAGCACATTAATCGATTTATTTTACCCTTAAATATTTATACTATTTAATTTCTATGTAATTTTAACTTTTCATACTGTTTAATCATATAATTTTAACTATTCCCCAACTGTCCAAACCACTTAATCCCTTTTAATTTTACAAAATATCGAATTTAAAAAAAATAAAAATTAAATAATTAATTTTAATAAAATAAGAAGAATAGATATAAATTATAAAAAATTTCTTATATTTTATTTGCCTTTATATTTATTCATTCGAAATTATTCAATGATTAATCTCTTACTAGTTAATTTTTGAATTTAATAAATGACCATTCCTGTTTCATTTTTACATCATAAATGGAAATCAATCAGTTCAATTCAATTTTAACTAATTTTTTTTTTGTTCCTTTCAAAAAATTTTAAATAAATAACCATTAAATTTAATTAAAACTAAAATCAAACTAAATCAAAACTTTAATTGAACAAACTCTGCTATCTTTAAATATTGAATCGAAAGCGCCTATTTCGACTTGACTAGTGGCCACCCTAATTATATCACATATGGAAACAGAGAGTTGCCATGTAACATGTATATAATTTACCACTGTACCACAGCCCACATGAAGAATACTAGTACCAACTAGTTGTGTATAAACATGTTTTATTTGCTTTTAAGCAAGAAAATTTCACTCTTTCCAATGTTCTTCCTCCCCCATTATTTTTGAGATCCTGTCACAAAATGCAGTAAACGCCTTGCTATCCTCTATGCTTTTCTTTTCCTTCCTCGGTGGTTTCATCATCTTCCATTGCACTGCCTAGCTTGACAATATCTTCAACAAGGATTTTTCCTTCTGTTCAAACCAAAATAGAGCAACAACAAATTGCACTTGGTGAATAGAAAGTACAATGAGCAATGCTTAAGAGTAAATTTTTTTTAAAATAAAAAAAGAAATGAAATATGGCAGATTGACATTTGTAAACCAATTGCAATTTAACTCTTGAATTTTTCAAAAGGAATTGAAAGTAGCTCTAGCACTATCTCTGGTTGGTTTAGGAAAGTCATTTGCAGGTTGTTTATGGCTCCAACACGATGTAAATGTTCATCCAAAAGTTACTAGAAGATTGCAGAGCATTCTCACCCGCACGTGACATTAAAAGGTACACTTAATAATTGGTATATAACTATATACAATGAATAGAATCGTTCATCTCCCCATTGGTATACCCATGATCATCCGTATATAATCCCCACCAATGGATTATAAGAGATAATAGTAGTTTAAGAAACTTACATTCTTTAATGAACTTAGTGTCAATCGTCAAGGAACACGAGAGAAAGAGAGAAAGAGAGAGGAGAGAGAAGTTTGTTACCAACCTCTATCTTTGGAGAGGTTACTTATAAGTTCTTGGATACCCTGCTTGCCCAAGTGGTCTTTGAGGTACATAGCAGCAGATGCAACCTCCTCAGGAGTCACTTTCCCATCATAATCCCTGGCAACACAATGAAAATGGTAAAATCTACTTGAAAAACAGAACTGGATTCAACTTAAAAAATCTATTTAATGGAAAAATAATGTGTCTTATTGGAATGGTAAGCTTTCTTGGTGTTTATTATGAGGAAATAATAATAATTAATCATGTAAACATGAGGATAATGAGTGGATTGTTTGGTGCCAGAAGGAGAAAAATTTCATGCAAATGAAAGAAGCCGGCCAAATTTGTGTAAAAATCATTTAAGCAAGTAATTACATCGGAATGAAGATAGAACCAACATTTAATATAGGAAATTGACATATCAGAGGCTGAAGAATTTCTAATGGAGATTAAACCACAAAAGCACAACATGATGATTCCAAAATTAAAGCACATAATTTCAGGAACAAGTAAAATGAACAGACAAATGGAGAATATGGTAATCATGAATGCTAGATTCTCGTATTGTGTACATCTAGCAGAAGACACAGATATACTTGTCATGTTTGCCTGCTAATTGAAACAACAGCTGCAGGAATTGAAGCTGGAGCCCGAAATTTTGATAATCCCTGTGTTTCTTTTGATAGACCAGTCAGCATTTTGTTTCAGCTCATTCTACACCAGGCCTGAGGTCATGTGGACAAGAGGAGGCTGGTTTGGAGTTATTCAGAGAAATTTTATATTCAGTTTCCTCTTTAAATAGAAGGTTTTAATGTTAGGGAAAAATATCAGGTCAGGCAGCCTGTTTGATCCCTCACCATCACAAATGAGATATGATTTAAGCCATCGATACAGTGTTCACATTCAATTGCTGGGTTACACAATGCAGAATCCAGAATTTGTGAAACTGAAGGCTTTTAGACACTGGTTTGCAGAAAATATCTTGTTTGTGAAAATATTTCATGGAAAACATTCTCTGAGAAAATGAGTTATTTTCCTTTGTTTGGTCGCAACATAGAAAATAAACTATAAATTATTTTCCAAAATTTACAGTACATCTAAGAAAATTAGTTTGCTTTCAAAGAAACAAACCATAGTAATGTTTAGGACTATAAAGGTAATTATGCAAAAAAACAAGGGTAAATTATGATGGTCACTGGTGTTGGCTAAGCAACTGCCAACAGTGACCAACAACCACCAGTGGTGGTCAATGGACTCGTGAGTACATGCCTAAGGGGTTTTTGGTAAGTTCCTTCCAATTTGAATTTCACAAGTACATGAAAATGACTTCGCATTTCAAAATAAGTTATTTCAAGTTAGTCTCTCATTTCACCAGGAAAATATGTGCAGACCAATTTTTTTGGAGTGCCCCACTAAGGTAAAAAACAAAAAAAAAGGTCTTCCAAGAAAATTTTTTTATGAAACAAATGAAGCCTTAGAGTAGCAAATTGCTTTGACTTCATGCTGTTTCGTTGCTCCCCAATTAAGTAAGAGTAAGACTAGAGATCTGTCAAAAAGACAGACAAGCCTTCTAATTCTAGGAGTATTAAGGCATGGAATCAGTACCCAATATATAATGCTGCCACTGGAAGTGTGAAAGGAGGCATTACGATCTCACTGATTTGAGAGTATAGAGTCTAAGGTTGTGCAACTCATAATCCTAACCTTTTGCAATCATATCTCTAAATCAGATTTCAATTAAATTATCCTTAAACTTCTTATGGACTAGTCCAAAAGTATTTCCAGGTGCACACCATGAACATGCAATTTTTGCAGTAAGTTGTACCATAAATAGAGACAATTTCCAAGAAGCAACGAACAAACCTATCAAGCAAGCGCCATCGATCTCCAATTTTGGCATCCACATCATCAATTTCTTTTTCAAGCTTTTGAAGCATAGCATCTACCTGAAATATGTCAAATCATAAGTTTAATGCATTAGAACCAGGATGAGGTAATTTGAGTGGAGTAAGGAGACTTTGTTAATAGCAAAATGAAGAAAGATGAGTTAATAGAAACAGGATATTCTTTAATATTTACTTACTCTATCAATCAGTGCTGAAGAAACCTTGTCAGCTATGGCTGTCTCCGCAGCATGGTCACTCTCCTCTCTGGCAGCTCTATATGCCTTTTTAGCTTCTTCCTCATCTTCTGTCCCTTCTTTGTCCACCATACTATTATAAAGCACTATCTGGAGATGAACGATACAGCAGCAAACAAAGAGTGCAGTTAGAGGAAATCCAATTTGACAAAATTTTGTTGCATTCTAGGTTTGTTAACATGGAGAACCCTAGTAATTAAGATGTGGAAGAAAGACCAAGATATGCACTGAAGAGTAACATATATCAATAGGCATAGATATTTATCTGTAAAGTACCATTCTACTAAGTCACAAAGATAGCTTGAATGATAAAAACAATATGCATCAATGAAGTTTACTCTTAGTGAACAGCTTGCACCAAGAACATCACAAAAAAAAAAAAGTGTGTGTATATATACACCCAAAATTGCAAGACTGAAACATACAAACAATACTAAGCTCAAAAGATAGGAGGAAAAAAAAAAAAAAAGGGTAAGTAAAAAGGATCACATATACAAAACATCTAAACACAATATAAAAACATGACCATAAAAGCTTGAGTAATCAATCTTTCTTATGCGACAAACATCTTGACGGAAGGTCCACCACCCACCCCAAACTCTCCGATATTTTTTATTATCATGTAATTTTTGGCTATATGTTTATATATTGTAGTTAGATGTTAAGTTTATTTACAAAAATTTCTCCAACCTAAATGACATTAAAAAGGAAATTATAGGGAGGTCAACCATATTTCTTGCCATATTTTTTATATGAAACAAATTATCCAATTAAAGATTTATCAAAAAACACAAAATGAGAAGCAATAATTACTAAAATACCTAAGGTTTCTATTTCTAAGGTAAACACTTTAGCGATTGAATTTTAGGGTCTATATGATATTGTTGTTAAACCTACTCAACTCAACTCAACTAAGCCTTTATCCCAAAAAATTTGGGGTCGGCTATATGGATTCGCTTTCTCCACTCTAAACGATTTTGGGTTAAATCCTCATAAATATGTAATGCTTCTAGGTCATGTTGTACTACTCTCCTCCAAGTCAATTTAGGTCTACCCTTTTTTTTCTTTCTATCCTCTAACCTAATATGCTCTACTTGTCTAACTGGAGCCTCCGTATGTCTACGCTTCACATGATCAAACCACCTCAATCTTCCTTCTCTCAAATTATCTACAATTGGCACCACTCCTACCTTTTCTCTAATACTCTCATTACGGACTTTATCTAGTCTAGTATGGCCACTCATCAACCTTAGCATTCTCATCTTTACAACTCTTATCTTAGACGCATACGACTCTTTCAATGCTCAACACTCACTACCATATAACATAACCGGTCGTATGGCTGTACGGTAAAATTTTCCTTTCAACTTATTGGGAATCTTACGATCACATAAAACTCCTGTGGCACGTCTCCACTTCAACCATCCGGCTTTAATCCTATGACTAACATCCTCCTCACATCCCCCATCTACTTGAAAGACTGAGCCTAGATATTTAAAGTGATTACTTTGAGACAGTATAACTCCATTCAAACTAACTCCTTCCCTATCAACCGTTTGGCCTTTACTGAACTTGCAATGCATGTATTCTGTCTTCGTTCTACTTAACTTAAAACGCTTTGACTCTAGAGTACTTCCCCAAAGCTCTAGCTTTCGATTGACTCCTTCTCGTGTCACATCTATCAGAACAATATCATCCGCAAACATCATGCACCAAGGAATACTCTATTGTATATGTTTCGTCAATTCATCTAAAACTAATGTAAAAAGGTAAGGGCTTATGGCTGATCCTTGGTGTAATCCAATTGAGATCGGAAAATCTCTTGTGTCCCCTCCCACTGTGCGCACAATAGTAGTTGCTCCTTCATACATATCTTTCAACACTTGTATGTACCTAATAGATACCCTCTTTTGTTCTAACACATTCCATAAGACATCTCTTGGAACACTATCATAAGCCTTCTCCAAATCAATAAAAACCATGTGCAGATCTTTCTTCACATCTCTATATTTCTCCATCAAGCTTCTAATGAGAAAGATCGCTTCCATAGTTAAACGACCGGGCATGAAACCAAATTGATTAAGAGAGATAGAAGTATCATGACGTAGTCGATGCTCCACAACTCTCTCCCACAACTTCATAGTATGACTCATGAGTTTAATTTCCCTATAATTTGAGCAACTCTGTATGTCTCCCTTATTTTTAAAAATAGGTACTAAAATACTCCTCCTCCTCCATTCATTAGGCATTTTCTTTGAGTTTAGAATCTTATTAAATAATTTAGTTAACCATGCCACTCCCATATCTCCCAAACACTTTCACACTTCAATTGGTATTTCATCGGGTCCACAGGCTTTACTCACTTTCATTCTCTTAAGTGCTTCCTTTACTTCTAAAGATCTAATCCTTCTAGAATAATTCACATTCTTTTCTATTATTCTATAGTTTATATTCACGCTATTACCATTTTGACTATTATTAAAAAGATCATTAAAATAATTTTTCCATCTTTCTTTAATGTCCTCATCTTTCACCAACACTTTTCCTTCTTTATCCTTAATGCACCTAACTTGATTAAGATATTGACATTTCCTTTCTCTCCTACTTGCTAATCTATAAATATCTTTCTCCCCTTCTTCAGTTCCAAGTTTCTCATATAACTTTCAAAGGCCTATGCTCTTGCTTGACTAATTGCCTTTTTTGCCTCTTTCTTTGCTATCTTGTACTGTTCATATGCCTCATTATTATCACATTTAGGTAATTTCTTATACCATTCCCTTTTTCTCTTCACTGCCTTTTGTACTTCCTCATTCCACCACCATCTCTCTTTTGAGGGTGGTCCATGTCCTTTAGACTCTCCAAGTACTTTTCTAGCTACTTCTCTAATCTTTGATGCCATCTGTATCCACATATCATTGGCCTCCATACCCAGCTTCCATACTTCGGACTCGAGAAACTCATTTTTGAACTTCACTTGCTTTACTCCTTTGAACTCCCGCCACTTTGTTCGAGCTACACTATTTCTTCTGACCTTACTTGAATTGTTCCTAAACTTGACATCCAAGACCACCAATCGATGTTGACTTGTTAAAGCCTCTCCTGGAATGACTTTGCAATCCTTGCATAGAGCTTTATTTGTCTTCCTGGTTAAGAGGAAGTCGATTTGGCTTCTATGTTGCCCACTTTTGAAAGTCACTAAATGTGAATCTCTTTTTATAAAGTAGGTATTTGCTAGTATTAGGTCGTATGCCATAGCAAAATCCAGGATGCTTTTTCCCTCCTCATTTCGACTGCCAAAACCAAAACCTCCATGAACATTCTCATAACCTTGTCTATCACTTCCTACATATCCATTCAAATCTCCACCAATAAAAACATTCTCTTCATTCGGTATGCTTTGCATTAAATCATCCATATCTTCCAAAAACTTTTGTTTACTCTCATTGTCTAGTCCAATTTGTGCAGCATAAGCACTAACTATATTTATTGTTTCTCCTTCTAGTACTAGCTTTACTAGTATAATTCTATCTCCTACTCTTTTCACAGCTATTACTGCGTCTTTCAATGTCCTGTCTATGATTATGCCCACTCCGTTCTTGTTTCTCTCCTTTCCAGTAAACCACAGTTTGTACCCTGAATTACCCACTTCCTTCCTTTTCTCTCCTACCCATTTAGTCTCCTGAATGCAAGCAATATTCACCCTTCTCCTTTCCAAGGTATCCACAAGCTCCATTAATTTTCCTGTAAGTGATCCAACATTCCAAGTACTAAACCTGATCCTCCTCCTATCCTGCTCCTTTCTAATTGGTCTCCTTCTATGATATCTTCTGTTGTTTTCTATGTCTATCCTGTGTTCTGTTCCACTATCTGTTCTACTATCTGTCCTATAGACTAACTTATTTACCCACACCCGTCCATGGTGTGGGAACCCTTGCTCACTTAACACCACAACCGGGCGCCGGCATGGCGCGTCGCTTTCGGTGAACGCCCTACACCCTTGCATATTTCTCACTACACCCGGGCTTCGATGTAGCGCGTCGTTAGTAGAGGACGCCCCAACGTTTATATCATTTGAATCCATATCATAAGGTGTGACGAAATTTTTACGCTGGTTATCACCTACCGCAACCCTCTTTTTTTATCCGGGCTTGGGACCGGCTAAGTGCAAACTACTTAGGCGGAGTTTGTTAAATCTACTGTTGAGAAAAATATTTTTTAAAATAGATTAATTAGAGATTATTAAAAAATGATTTAAAAATTAAATGTGATAAGTTTTAGTTATAAGAACATTAAAATAATAAAATTAATTTTTCCAAACTACTTTTTTCAATAACATTTAACATGATACTTTTTTTTCTAAAATGTAGTTTCAATCCTCTAACCACAATGCCAAATGGACACTTAATAGTATAAAACACTTTAGTTCCTCAACTTTTATGATGAGTATTTTTTAATAATAAGGACTAAGGTGTTTCCATGCAAACATCACCAACTTTTAGTAATTATCCAAAAGAAAATGGTGAATTATTGTGAAAATATTTAGGTTGTACATGATCATAGTTAAAATATTAAAGTGAAAGTATTTTCTAAATAATTTTTCTAAATAATTTCTTTCATTATGTTTGCAAATTGCGAAATGAACATAATTTAATTAGACATAATCCAAAATAACTAATTAGATCTTCAACTTTTTTCTTTCCGGTACATGAATTCTCCTCCCTATGTCTAAATCACGCGACTAACACTAATGAAGTACAATACCTCTAATCACAAAGATACGAAACATTTAAAGCAAAAGAGAATAGCAAGTCATGTAACCCTAAGTTTATTGAAACTACCAAAAAAGAATTAAAAAAGATTAATTTCACATAATTTTTAGTCTTTCAAGACTAAAATGTGTCAGTGCACACAGAAGAAAAGAAGTTAGTTATCATAGTTATCACTTATCATACCTCCTTCTTAACAAGTTTCAACAATTCTTCACGCTCTCTGCTGACAGACTGAAATAGATAGCATAAAAGTATGTAACAAGTCTGAAACTCTGAATAGACTCCATGAAATTAAATATCTATATATATATATATATACACATAACAATAACATGTTTCTGGTGCTTACAGATGCAGAAGCTAAAACAGCTAAGGCACGACTGAGCTCACAAAGCTGCTCATGTTTTTCCAATGTTTTTGCTCTTGCTTGTTCTTGAGCTTCTCTAGCTGTTGGAATAGTCATCTCTTCCAAAGCCACGTCCTTCTGGCTACCAACAGATTCCTTCATCTTGGCCTGCTCCTCTTCTTCTTCCTCTTCTTCCTCCTAATATCAATTTATTTTGAATCACCACATAAAAAAGCAAAGCATTAAAATATCACATAACAAAGAGCTAGCAGCACAAACTCTAGAAACTTCACAATCAGCATATAGTGTGCCAAAATAATTAGAATAAATGCATTCCAGGAAGTACAACAAAATAAAGGCTATTGCCTGTGCAATGGTAAAGGTCATGGCTTACAACTTCCGCTGCAAATTAGAGATCTTAAAGCAGTCATTTCATAGAAAATTACAGACAGGACTGCAAAATTCCCTTCCCAAGTTCTAATTAGATGAAATCTTAGTGAATAATGGCCTTTTTGATACACAAAAATGTGTAACAAGATATGCTCTTCAAAGACTGAAGTTATTGTAGTTCTGATTTCACTGAACCAACAAAAAAAAGAACAAATAGAGGGTTGGTTATCAAAGCTCCCGGGGAAGAGACGGGAGGGAAACATTGCAAAGTATTGATGAATGCAGTCAGTACAAGGCCAATAAGCAAAATGAAATCTATTAGTAGTGGCTCCCTGCATACACACACACACACACACACACACACACTTTACATATATCTATGTATGTTCAACGCAAAGAAAACCCTCAAAGCCAAAAAAAAGCCAACTCTATGGATTAGGGTCTCCAGGGAAAGAAGGATACATAAACACTCAAACAGGCATAACATAATCAACCTTGATCAGCTCTTCCTGCATTTCTAGGAACTCCAACTTTCTTCTCCTTTCTGAGACTGAATCTTCAGATGGCAAAGCTGTAACTCCAACAGTGTCCACGACTTCATCTGGAAGAGATGAAAGTGTAGCCTGAACAGCTTCTTCTGGCTTAACTTTTCCAGAAATAGAGAAGGCTCTGGAAAGGTCAATAAAGATAAAAATTTAGATATGCTCCTATGTCTTGAGATGAAAATGAACATGTTAAGTATTAAGTTACCTAGACAAAATCAACAGAGAAGATGGAACAGAATGATTCAGAGACAAATCCAGCCAATCACGCAGCTGCAAAGAGAAATTATTACTTGCATGCCAGGACAACATGAAGCCCTTCCTCTACCCACTATGAGGAACACAATATATCAATCACTGCAAACCATTGAATTTGCTTTCTTTGGGCATAGCATCTTAGAATCACAGTAATGAGATTCACTACCAATATGTCGGTATGACCTTAATGCGAGGCTGCTGCATGATGCTAGAAATTTTATAACCATGAAATTCTATATTTTACAGTGCTCCTTTTGCTACAAGATATCAAATTGTTCTCTATTGCCCAATAGTAGCTTGGCTTGACAGACTGGAAATTATCTTGTTAACCACTTAATACTGAGTTACAAAGTAAGAGTACACTCATGGAAAAATTTAATTGCCTTGAAAAATGGATTGACCTTTTATTCTGAGACAACTTTACAATCATAATGTCACTTTTTGTCCTTTTCTGGTAAAACAAAACTGCACAAGTCTTCTGTTAAATCTAAGAAAGTTATAAAATATATAATTAAGCATTAATAACCACTAACCTGTTGCCGCATTTCTTCAACTGAAAGCAATCCAAGTAACCCTCGATCTCTACAAGCGTGACGAAGCTCAGGCTCTGAAAGGGACTCCACGCCCTCAGCTTGAATCATCTTATCATCATTCTTAATCCTGCCAAAGCAGTTTATAAGTTCTATGAAGCAAAAATTTAATCAATCATTCAAAATTTCATGGAATTGATTTTTTCTGTCTTTTGCCACATCTTTGAACTATTAAAATGCGACAAAATTTTTTTTAGCTGAGATGTAAAAGTTTAATCAATCACTCCATTTTCATGTTTGGGATTAGGGGTTAATTGAGATGGGCTGATGTCTCCATCTTCATAAGGCATGAACAACCAGATCAGCTGCAAATAAAGAAATTTTTTTAATTATTTATGTATGTCATTATTAACATCTCTGAATCATTTAGAAAATTCCGAAACATGTTTAGTTGAGTGGTACAAATTAATTGAGTTGAATAGAGTAGTATACATCAAACATTTTATACCATTTGTTTGAAGCAAAATTGCAATACATTAACCATGAAAGACAAGTGAATACAGATAATTAGATATACTCCTCATGCACTGTTTCACATAAAAAAGAAACATTTTACATCGAATGGAGGATACTGATGGCAAATGGCTCCTTTGTTTTTGCAGCATTTCACTTTCCATTTGACTTCAAGATAGATGTGGTCATCGTCATCCAGTTGTTTTGTGTGGTTATTTGTGACTAAATATCACCAATATAACCAAATGTTCAGAAACATTAGCAAGCACCAAAAGAATATAAATCCACAATCCAAAAACAAGTTTTCCTTAAATCAAGAAGCTTTTAAAAAACCTTTGCATCATTTGTGCAGAAAAACATTTCTGGTTATAAGCCACTATCCATCACTCGGACAAATTTTCTGTTTCACAACATGAGTTGAAGACCCCGTGACCAAAAAGAGACAATCAAAAGAGAATTTAAAGAAATTCATCTTACTCTTGCAGTCTCCTCCGAAGCATAAAACGTAGATATGCATCTGTTCCATAAGGGCTGATACCCATATACTTGCACATGTTTACTAGTCGAGGCCTGTATTTAGCAAAGAAAGTGTCAAATTGATTAATCAAGTATCATGATTTTCATAAGCAAGGATACTTCCAAAAATACTTAAGTGACAACAGAGAAACCTGCTGACGTTATCCAAGGTAAGCTCGTCATTAAATAATTTGGCAAAGCCTAAAATTTCTTCATTGGAAACACGTGCACCTGTTCTAACCTGTTTAAATGGCAATATTAAACCTAACATTAAGTTGTCACTGAGAGAACTTCAGTTGTTTGGAGGACAGAAGGACCACAAGAATATTACCTTGTTCATAAATTCGTCAAGATCTTCAGCAGTTTTCTTAGTTTCTCCACTTCTTGAGTTCTGGACTTCTTTTGCCATTTCTTTAACAGTGTCTTGAAGAAACTTGGCATATTCTATTCTAGCATTCAACTTCCTTTTCAGTGCCTCCTACAAGTTAAAGCATTTACATCAAACCAATAATCTTCTTCATAAGCAAACTGTGCAACATCCAGAGAAATACATAAATGCATACACATATAACTGCATCATTATTTTGCACTAGAAAGTCATTAAATTGCAAGTACAACCCATCTCAAGTGCCTTGACACCATGTGGACAGAAATTACATATTACAAACGTTTAAGTGATATGTATATTGGACAAGTAAGGATCCGGTAACAGCAATAGTGCTACTTTAACCTAATTCACATGTCAACAGACTTTAGCCAATTGCACATAAAAGTTAGATAGCATTCAAGATTTAAACATGTTGGTAGCATGTTATTATTAAATACTTAATAAACGCAAGAAGATTAACTTCAACTCCCTATGAAAAACATTACCTATTATCTTAGCCAACCTTATGGTAGAATATTCCACTTAGTGGCCTTAACAAGAAACCGATACATGTGTAGAGCATCAACTACACTAGAAACCAAAATTTAGGATCAAATATAAAAATAAAAATAAAAATAAATTAAAATTTTCACTAGATAAACAACTACGTAGACCTATTACAGATATAGGATCACTAACTCTCCTCTGAAGTTATCAATACTGCAATCAATTGCACAACAAGCTTAAAAAAGAGAGTTGCTACCTGTTCTTTCATCTTGTCCTGGAAGGTTGACGGCAACATGTTGGGAAACAATTTTAGGAATACTGGTAGCAAGAATTCCATGAATGGAACTATAATAAAAACTGCAAAAGGAACTAGCCTAAATATATCAGCTGTAGTGCGTGTAAGCTGTTGCCTTTCCCTTCTAGAAAGACCCTTCCCACTGGCAAGTTTCACCAGTAACCTCGAGCTTATCCTAACATCAGCCCACAGTAGCTTTGTACCCAACCAATAGTGTTGCATCGTGGACTTAAACTCATCCCTCCAATGGCGAAACTTCTTAGCCCAGTCATCCCTAAGGAAATAATAGAATGGAAAATAAGTAACTTATGACTTAGATAAAAAATAAAGGCAACAAGGAGTAAAATTTTGACCTGCTCATTGAAGCAACAGCTTTCAATGCAGGACCAATGCCCAAAAGCACAGCCCATATTCTTTGCATTATTGATTTAGAAATCTTTTGTGATTCTTGCACCTGCTTAGCTTTTGCCTTGGCCTTCACCTCACTTAAATCTTCAACAGCTTCATCACACTCCTCTGGTGAAGCTTCCTTCACCTGCTTGGCAACTTGTTGTTCATTTCTGTCATTACCACCGCCAAATTTAGGTTGACCAGCTGTGGCAGTTGAAGAAAAACGAACAGACTGTGAAAACCACCTAATTCCTAAAGAAGAATCAAAATCTGCCTTTCCAATCCTGTAACCCAAATTTGAAGATCCAATAAAATTATGCCTAAGATAAGCTGCTGCTAAATGAGTTAAAGTTTCATCCCTAAGAACTGAATATAAATCCCCTTCATAGCTACTATAATTCTTTTCAGACGGGTGACTGACAATCCATCTTGATCTTTCTAAGCCACTTGATTGGGGAGGCTGCCCATGCTCAAAACTTGAAAAGCTCCTAACCAAGCAAACTGGTTGATTCAGGGAACTGAAGAGGGATCTCTTCCTCCCCAAGATTGCTCTTGATGCCATTATTATAAATTTCAGTCTCTAAAAAGAGGAGAATAGTGACATATCTGATGCACCCACAAGACTGAGCCAGCCTCTACAAAATGGTAAAATATCCCATCAAAAATGAAAGTAAAAGGTAGTCAGAGCCTTGATAAAAGTGTAGACCACAAATAGTTATCAGTAAATTTCTAGCCAATTGATTAACAGACAACAGGGTTAGCATGATAAATTGTTTTTCTTAAGCATCCTAAATATTTTCCATTTGAGAAAAAAACAGCCCATCTTTAATAATCTTGACTTCAAAAACCTTTTTTTTTTTTTTCCTTTTTGGGGGCCAAAATAGCATTCCTCAAAAACCTTCCAGCTCTTCCAGAACGCTAGTGCGGAACACAAGAGGAAGCAACAATATATTAGAGTCAAAAGAATTGCTCTTTTTCATTCCCTTAGCCAGAAAATATCAAAAAATGGATTGAAAATTGTAATCTTATCGAAATTTGGGGTCCAATAACCCAATAAATAACTGATATATTTGTTAAACATAACTAGTCATTATACCAAAAATCTAGGAGAGTTGGTGAAAGAGAAAAATTGATCCCAGAAATGATGGCATACAAAGTTAGCACGGAATGATTCAATCCCATTAGCTAATTCCCCCATTTTCTGAGCAACCAAAGGGACTTCAGAAAAGAATCCAATTTTCAAGTCAAAAGCAATTAAATCACGAGTGATACATGCATAGACATGTAAAACAAGTACGCATTGAATGGCAAAATCAAAGAAGGAATTAATGATTATCGAGAAAACGAACACTAGACTGATGAACTACCCATAGCCTTGAGAAATGAAGCATCATTACCATCTACAGTGTTCCATTTCATCCATACGATGTTAAGGATATAGAAAATGAATCAAAGTGGAGAAATTATCCAAAAGTACTTACCCGCTGAAAGCTCCAATCTACAAAGAGAGAGAGAGAGAAAGAAGTGATTTGTTTGCTCGAGGTTATGGCGAGCGAAAGTGGTAACCGAGTCAGTCAGAGGGGGAGAGAAGAGGCTGGGCGTGTCCTTCCTTGGCAAATGGAAAAAATGTTCACGTATGCGGCAGCGAGCAGAGAGAGGACTGGGGATTATGGTTATGAACCGTTGGATTACTGTTGTTTTGGATGATTGGGATGTCAACCGTTCGATTCTCATAACAACAGTGAAGGAGAGATTTTTTTTCTTTTAGAAAAAATAAGTCAGTGAAGGAGAGATTTGAATGGTCATAGATGGCAGCAAGCACCATCTCATAGTATTATTATATTAGAATGACCATTCTTTTTATGATTTTGTACATAAACGTAGTTACAAGCCAAATTAAACATCTTTTATATGTATTTCTTTTTTCTTTAATTTTTCATAATAACTTTTTAACAAGATAAACAATTAATATGTGTGTGTGTATATATATATATATATATATATATATAAAATTAAAATGAATTATTAAATTAAATTTGAGCAATTCAATGACCAGTGCCAGTGGGCCAAATGTCCCTTGGCAAAATAGTAGAATAGAGCTGGGCCTCAAGATACTTGATGGGCCGCACTTGTTTAAATTTTTCCTGATTGGGAGTCGCCGAAATATTCGAAACGGCGGTTAGAATATTCTTCGGTTGCAGCAGACCCACATAAATCATTTAGTTGGATTATCCCGACAAGGAAAAACCGAAAAAGACCAAATGCTCAGCTAACTCCAAGTTGATCAGCACGTTTTTTTAGCGCATAAACGCTTTTTAGGTTTGGATAGATGGACAGATGTCGTCGCTGTATTTCCCTCTTCATGAGCCAGAAGATTCAGAAGAAATGCATTCCTCCCATTTTACTCCCGAAAGAGATTTCTTGCTCGACTCAAAGAAATTATTTAGAAAAGGTCACTGGTAATTTATAAACTCGCACGGGCATACTTAGAAAAGAAATACCTTTTAGTTGAGACAAATATTAATTAATAAGGTTTACTTATTGTCTTTAAAATAATAAAAGCTCGAGTTAACAAAAAAAATATTAATTTAAATTAATTGTAAAAAAATTTCAGATAAAGTGATTTTTAAATATATATTTAGATATTTAATTTTATATACTGAGCCTCAACTTTAAAATTATTGTTATTATCGTTCACCAACTTTAATTTTAATTATAAAAATAATTAAAAATAATAAAATTAAACATGCGTAAATAAATTAGACACAATAAAAATATTTCTCTCTTTAATATATAAAAATAATAATTTCTCTAATTATGATTGAAACATTACATAACTTTTCCATTTCATTTAATTTTTCTTTATTTTTGGATAGATCAAACTCTGGATTTTTTTTTTTCATAACACTTATAAAACACACACTAAAGCACCAATCACTTATTTCCACAATAATATTACACACATGCCAAATAAAATACTTATGTTACATTTACAATTAGAAATTATAAATAAAATAGCTAATATAATTTTAAGTTATTTCATAACATATATCTTAATAACTACATTTTACTATCTTACATTTATACTATATTTTACATATATTTTACCATTTTATTTTAATTATATAATTTTTAATGAGAAATTGTATCACATGACTAAAAAGGTGATTCTGTCATATTATTAATGTTTATAAAGTCATTTAATATATTTATAATTAAAAATAATAAATATTATATTAGATTACATATATATTCTTATAATGTTCTTATAATGTGGACAAAATAGGATATATATATATATATATATATATATATATATATATATATATATTCTTATATAATATTAAGATGCAAAATGGAAACGTTAAAATTCTGGATATCATTAAGAATATGTTTTATTTTGATTTATAAATTGATGAAATTTACTTATAAATAAAAATTTATAAGTAAATTAACATTTAAATTTAATTATAAATTAAAAAAAAATAATACTTAAAAGGTGTTTGATTGAACCACTTATTTTTAACTTTAATTTAAAAATTAAATTAAAAATAAGTAATTAATTATTTTGTAAAATTATTTAAAAATAACCTTTAAATAGTTTAAATGTTTAATTAAAATTTGATTTAAAAGTAATTTAATTTATTAAAATTATAAAAAATACATGTAATTAAGTATTATAGTTATTAAAAAAATATTAGTATTTTTAAAAATTATTAAAATAATATAATATTTTATTTAGTGAAAAAGTAAATTTAAAATAAATAAATAAATAATAAGTAAAATATTTATACTTATAACTTTGATTTATTTTAAGTAATTTTTTTAATTTATTAGCTAAATTAAAAATTAATTTATTTACGACTTTTTATTTTTAAGTAGGCTTAATCAACTTATAAATTAGATAAATCATAAGTTATCTATTTATTTTAAATTAAGTAAGAAACTATATTATCCTAAATTTTTTTTAAAATATCAATATTATCATCATTTTAACACTTATAATATTTAATTACATATATTTTTTAATAATTATGATAAATTAAATTACTTTTAAGCATATTTTAATCAAACATTTTCATACAATCATGTTTCCTTTTTTTTTATCCTTTTTCATTTTTTCCATTTATTTTAATTTTATATTTCTCCATTGATGCTAACCATTTTTTTTTTTTACTTTTAAAATTGTCCTTTTAAGATTATTATTTACTTTTTTTTACAATATAATAAAACAATATTATATTCACTATTCACAGGAATAAATTATTTTTTTAGTTTATTAAAACTATTTTTTTTGAGTTTTTTGCTATTTTTGCACGAAAATGTTATATCATTCAATACTTCATCCCTTTCATAATTTCACTGGAAACCCAAACACCCTTTTGCTTATTTATTTTTTAATTTTTTGAAATCTTTTAAATTTCATTATTTTTCAACAAACGATATATGATTTACATAATCATTTTTTGTATACTTTTATTTTCTTTTTTATTTATTTAATTATTAATTTTTAATTAAAATAAATTTAAATGATTATATATATATATATATACTTTATTGAAAATCACTGAAAATAATTGTGTTTTTTTTTCTTTCATCATAAAAAATAATAATTTCTTTACTATTTATTGTGAAATTAGAAAAAAAAAATAATTATTATGACTTCACCGTGCACGAGCGATTTCACTTGTTTGTCACTGAAATCGAATTAGTAATGAAATGCCAAAGGAAATGTGGAGAAATTAATTAGTAAATACTCCATTATTTCATTTAGAGTGTATTTAGTAAAAAGTTAAAAAAAGTAATAATATATTTAGTAAAGAATTAAAAAATATAGGAGGTTAAAAAATAAAGGGTTAAATATTATTTTGTAAGTTTTAATTTTTAAAAAAGGTAAATTAATATTTTAAAATTGTAAATATTAATAAAGTGAAAAATTAATTTAATTTTTTTAAGTATTAAAGTAATATTAATAAGAGGTTAAAATTTACAAAAATAATAATTATTTCCTTATTAACTTTGTATCACAAACTAATTATTAATATAATTCCTCAAGTTAACCCTTTAAAAATGTATAATTATTAACGAGGTAAAAAGTTAACCTAAATTTTTTAAATATCAAAACAATATTAATGAATGATTAAAAGTCGTAAGGGTATTCATTTTTAACCTTGTACCAAACGTCCATAAAAATTAAATATTACTCTTATAAGTTTTAATTTTTAAAAGAATAATAATTAATTTAGATATCCAAAATTAATATTTAACCCTTTAGAAAGGCATAAATATTAATAAAAAAATTATTATTTATTCTCTATATTTTAATAAACTAACTACTTAATTTCTATATTTTAAAAAATATACTATTTAATTTTAGTAGAAATTTTCGTTAAATAATTTAGTCTCTCATTAAATTTTTTGTTATATATACTATTCACACTACTATTTATTCTCTCTATCTTAAATAAACTAATTAGCTGATATCCGTATTTTAAAAAAATTATTACTTATTCTTTCTATTTTTGTGAAACTAATTAGTTAGTTTATATATTTTAAAAAATATATTTTTAGATAAAAATAGAAATTTTGCTAAATACTAAATCTTAATTTATACTTTTTTTAATTTCCATTTCTTTGGACATTACTTTTATATTTTATCTACTTAAAAATAATTTTCTTAATTATTCAAAAATTTAAAGAAACTGATTAATTTTTTATGTAAATATCTAACACCATTTTTATTGAATTATGAAAATAAAGAGAAAATAAAGGAGAGAAAAATGTGAGTATAGAGAAAAATAAACACGGAGAGAGAAATAAGAAATAAATAAGAGAGAGAGAATTAGGGTAATTTAGGCATATAAAATAATTATGAAACTAAATAATTAGCAAAGTTAAATTATATAGATTTATTAATGTGTTTTTCTAAAATATAAAGACTAACTAATTAGTTTGATTAAAATAGAGAGATTAAATAATAAATTAATCAATATTAATTAACATAAAGAGTGATTAAACAGTACAACAAAAGTTTTTATAAGGAATAAATAATATATTTTTTATAAATATAAAAATTAAATAATAATTTTTCATGAGGTGAAAAGTTAAGTGTACAAATAATATTAAAAATTATAAGATTACTCTTATTAATTTTTTAATAAGATCATTCGGATTTCACATTAATTATGAAATATATATATTTAAATTATATAAAAATAAAATTTCTTAAAATTTAAGGTATAATTAATTTTTATCATTGAACTAAATGTGTGTCTTTACCTTAAAAAAAAAATATATTCTCTTCGCAAATACCGCGCACTTGAAACAAAACTAATTAAAAAAAAAAAAATCCTGGAGACGTGTCACGTGAAGTGGGTGGGTGATGTCCTCTAAATTCTTGAAAAAAAATGACCACGTTTTTGAGTGTCCGTAATGGGCAATTGCCACTTGCCATTGGCTCTTTACTCATCAATCAATCAATATCTAAGCCTCCGTCTGCCTCGTCTCATTTTTCTCTGTAGGGGAAAGCAAGAAAAATACAGAAACGAACATGGCGGCTACTCTTTCACCCTACCCAACTTCAACCATAACCCAAGAACCGTGTTCCAGACTGGATTTTAGAAATGGGTTTTCAGCTAGCAGCACCTTTGCCTCTCTACATTTTCTCCGTCTGCCCACTCGGATGACCAATGCTGTGCTTAAGGTCTCTGCTAGCATTAGCGAAGGCAATGGGAATGCTGCACCTGTTACCCACTCAGTGCCTGCCTTTACTAGCTCCAAGTCAGTTTTTAGCTTCTACCTCTATTTCAACTTCGTTTTAATTTTTACCTCTATCTTTAGTTTGCGTTTAGCTGGGCCTTATTGTGTCCATTCATGTCGCCGTTATTATGTCTCCAACTCGTATATTTCTACAAATATGGATACTCTTTGTTCTTACACAGGTTAATGTTAAAGGGTATTGTTTGTTGTTTTTTTCCTGTCTTTCCATTTGATGGGTTTACCAGACAAATTTTAGTGAATGCTAATTTTCCTTTTTTGGTTGGTTATTGTGGTTGTATGGGATAACGTTTCCGCTTTTTACAATTTATGGGTCACATTTTTTTATGCTCATTAAATTGGATAAGTGCATTCTCATTTCTATTTGTTGCTAAAGTTTTAAGCTTTATGACTTGGGGATGAACAGAGTAATACTTTGATAATCTTGGTTCAATTTTCAAGATGTAATCTTTATGACGATTCTCATAAATTTGTCATATGGTTTTAATTTCAGGGTGCAATGGCACACAATATCAGTTTTCGTAGGTGACGAAAGTGGAATAATAAACCGGATTGCAGGCGTTTTTGCTAGAAGGGGTTACAACATCGAGTCCCTTGCAGTTGGTTTGAACAAGGATAAGGCTCTCTTTACCATAGTTGTCCGTGGAACTGACAACGTTTTGCGGCAAGTAGTAGAACAGCTTAACAAGCTTGTGAATGTCATAAAGGTTAAGACTCATCCGCATTAGCCTCTAATATTTTTTGCTTTTTTTTGCTTTGCAAAGCCAAATTTGATCATAAGCAGATGATCACTGGACAATGAAGATATTCTTAACATAAGCATAGACCTCTTGGAGCAATTGTCTCTGACTGTTTATTCTACGCTTCTTTTTCTAATTTGTTTGGATGCATCAGGTGGAAGATATCTCTAAGGAACCACAAGTAGAACGTGAACTGATGCTTATAAAACTTAATGTGGATCCAAGTACTCGTCCTGAGGTAACGATGTAGGCTTTAGTTTGCTCTTTTCCTGTGGGAAATGAGCGGACAGGACTACTCTAATTTAAGAAAGATAAGCTGTTGAATAAAAAAGTGCTCTTTTGAAATGTCCATTTCTTCCTAGGTGTCATAGTTTATGGACAGATATTTTTATGCTATTTGCCACTGATGAGACGTGAAATATATATTAAGGTCCTTCAAATTTGTAGCGTATAAAAAAATTTCAAACTTCTTGTGATCTCTTCCAAGCTAATATGCATCCTTATACTTGTTTCTTTCAATTTAAGTTCTCTTCAAATTTTCCTGCCGAGAAAGCTAAAGTCTGTGTTTTCCCCGAAAAACTGCATACATAGCAATAATGTACTCTGTGAATATATTGTTTTGTTTTGTATGTTGTTATATTGTTGGAAAATTTATTATTATCAAATGGCCATACTATCTTTAGTAGGTGATTCATTAATGCATACAAGGGTCTGATGTTTCAATTATTGTAAATGCTGACCAGGTGTTTGATCAAATTGAGGTGGTTTGGTCACGTGAAGCATAGACATACGGAGACTCCAGTTAGACAAGTAGAGCACATTAGGTTAGAGGATAGAAAGAAAAAGAGGGGTAAACCTAAATTGTCTTGGAGAAGAGTAGTACAATATGACCTAGAAGCATTACACATTTTTGAGGATTTAACCCAATTGTTTAGAATGGAGAAAGCGAATCCATATAGCCGACCCAAATTTTTGGGAAAAAAACTTAGTTGAGTTGAGTTGAATTGAGAGCTGGTGTTTGCACATAATTCTCGGCCCATTTTTTATATATGTGTTGTTGTTAAATTCGGAAAGAGTGCTAGGCAAATTATGTATTAATCTATTTTAATATGGTCTTATATAAGTGGTTGAGTTACTTTACACATCAAAATAATTAATCAAGTCAATGATACAATCCAACCACTTATAGTCACCCTTTAATTTTTGTTTATTCCCCATGTGGAACTTAGATTTCCAACAGCTGTGCTCACTCTATGGTTCCATTTGTTGGTTTCATGTTGTTATGTGTAAAAAAATTATTCACCAATAAGGACCGCCTTGTGTTTGTTATTGACCTACTATGTGAAATTTGGCTGAGTCAGCCTGCAAAATTCTGCTTTAAGAATATTTAGAACTCATCTAGTTTAAGGGTATTGGTGCTTCTCTTAGTGGTTCTGCATTCAAGTACCTGATCTTTTGTAATTGGCTTTAAACTTTAGATCATGTGGCTGGTGGACATCTTCAGAGGAAAAGTTGTTGATATATCAGAGCATACACTGACTATTGAGGTGATTTTAGTCAAATCCTTAAATCTATGTTACTTCATTCTTCAGTTTCATGTCTCATGGCTGTGACACTTGACAAATAATTGACTTAAATATGAAATGACAATTATGGGAAATGTGATGATGTTGGTGTCCTTAAATGCCTAGGTATTTTTGAAAACATATTTATAAACAAACTTTGTTAAATCATTGGCAAGAGTTAATTTTTCTATGTATCTAATTTGAAAGGTCTCTGGGTGCCATATTCTATAAACTTCTGCTGAATGTGAACATGATATATGTTAGTATTTACTTTTGAACTGTGATTGACAGTGGTCTGTGTATGTTATCGATGTGGATGTCCCAGGTCACTGGAGACCCTGGAAAGATGGCTGCTGTTTTAAGGAACTTAAGCAAGTTCAGAATCAAAGAACTTAGTAGAACTGGAAAGGTACGATATGTCTTGCACTGCTTTGTGTGAATGTATGGACTAGACATGCATTGATTCACATGTTGCATTTTGAAATGCTTTGACTAGTAAGTTATTAATTAATTTAAGGATTAAAATATGCATGGAAGTCGGAAGTATGCACACGTACATAAAGTTTCCAAATGTTACGAAAGCCACTGCAAAATTTGTAATGGTGCATGTCTTGAAGTCAAGGTTAAGTTGACTATAACCCCTCAAGTATTTGATTAATTGAACAGAAAAGAAAAATGAAAATTGAAACACGTATTATAGGTGGTATGTGAAATCCCAAAACTTTCCATTCCCAGCCTTCCTTTAATTCTGGTTTAACATGGCATATACTAGGACAAATTCGGCATGATAAAATTAACATCACATGAAGCATAATATTATGATATTATGAATCATCAAGGGCATGAAATCAGCTTCTGTCTCATTGTTTAGTAGAAAGGGGAAAATATTATTTGGTCTTTTTCTTTTGCTCTATGATAACCAACTATGAGGAAGTATATATGAGTTGCCTATAGAGCATAAAAATAACGGAAATCCAAAAATATCAGGGAGTTTCTGTTCTACTTGTGTGTGAGGTTATTTCACGTGTTAGTATTCAAGTTTAAAATATGTTGAATGAAGATGAATAGAATTTTTCTTTCCCTATGCTAAAGTTTATGAATATTGTCTGCGTAATGAAGTATGGATTTGTACTAAATATAGATTGCTCTGAGACGAGAAAGGATGGGTGAGACTGCTCCCTTTTGGAGATTTTCTGCGGCTTCTTATCCTGACCTTGAGAGTACACAGCCTGGTGATGTTTTTTCCAGTAATCGTGCAAATAATTTTGCGGGGAACTCAAATGGATCAACTAACGGCAGCACCATTTCATCCTCAAAGGTCTATAGATGTCTTAATTTTATGGTATCTGTCTCCTTTGCAAATGCTGCCTGCCATCAATTTGTTACACTTCACAATAAATTGTTATCGCAAGTTTTATGTTGATAATTGTGTTATTGATCTCAAAGCATTGTTTATTAGTATATAATATCACAGTTTCTTATCAAATAGCCTTTCACATTAGACTTCCTTTATTTTGGATGGTAAGCATGTGGCTATGTGCCATTGATCCGGAAATCCTAAAGCAGTGATATCTGATATCGCTAAATTCATTTGGGGAGAAATAAATATTGCTATGGTTTGTTGAAGATATCCTCATTTTTTTAATCTGTTCTTTCAATGCGTTCCAGGAAGGTTGTCCTGTCTCCTTACGATTGCATTTTAAATTACCCCAATGATGCTCGCATATTGGGTCTCATTATACAACCTTGCAGAATTAGGTCTCAATTTTGATGGTCAGAGTGGGAAGGTTTTTTTTTTTTTTTTTCTTGTTGTAGGATGTTTATCTCTTGCAAATTCAGGTGTCTAAGATTTTCTCCATATTTTGCAGAGTTTAATAAATCCATCTCATTGTACTGTTTCTATTTCACTTTACATTATGGTAACTACATCATAATTGTTCTATATTCTTCTTTTGGCTTCTGTATGCTGTGATTTTTGCATCTATTGGTATAATCAATTGAAGAAGGGTTAAATTTTTATTTTTAATTTAAATTTTTTTCCTAATTGAAGGGTGATGTATATCCTGTGGAGCCTTATGATGATTACTCAGTCAATCAAGTTCTTGATGCTCATTGGGGTGTTCTCTATGATGATGATGTAAGGCACTGAGCTGATGTTTCAAGATCCATATAAGGATGTTTCTGTTTCACATGCCATATACTGGCAATTTATTTCATTAAAGAGTAAATAATTGCATAAGAACTACACAAGCTGCACAAGTTACGTACATAAATGATGATGATTTTGTTCAAAATATCCCACTAATATTAGGTGTAAACTTTTGGAAAGCTAGGCCATCTTGGAATAAAAATTTGTCCATCAAAAACTTTGTTTTGACATTATACAATCTTTTTCATGTTCTTTTTATGGTTAACGGGCTTTCCAGTGAGCAGTGGTTCCCTGTTTTGGATGGTGAGAGCTTTAGGCTGTGCATGAGTGTCAGTCAAATTGAAAATTATTGAGTGCAGATGCCACAATCAAAGTGATTATTTTCTTCTATCGGTCCATTTATCTTTGTGATACCATTTCTATATCATAAAAATTGTGTTTGAACATTAATCCAATCTGATATTTAAGATAAGAAATTTGCCAGCTTTATTGACTAGTAACTTGTTCTGAGAGGAGTGGTTTTATTATTTCCTTGATATATAATGCTTGGTGTTGGTAGTATCATGCAGCTGCATTATAGTAGTTGCCTAATTTTTCATTCTCATTTGTTCTGCATTTTCTTCGTTGATTTAATATTTCAGTCAAGTGGACTTCGGTCACACACATTATCTATGCTTGTGAATGACTCTCCTGGCGTTCTCAACATGGTTACTGGTGTCATATCACGAAGAGGTTATAACATTCAGGTCAGTGTACTTTGTTTTCATCTCTCCTTTCCAACTAACTATGACTTATTTTTGTCATTGTTATTTCTTTTCACATTTCAACTTCTCAGAGTCTTGCTGTGGGTCCGGCTGAGAGAGGAGGACTTTCCCGCATTATCACTGTTATTCCTGGAACTGATGAGTCAATTGGCAAGTTGGTTCTCCATCTTCACAAGTTGATCGATATGCATGAGGTAAGAGGCAGTAAGCTTAGCATGCCTCTAAATTTAAAGCGCTCAATTTCAAGTAACCATTTGATCTTTGAAGAAAAAATGTGAAAAAAAGGGCAAAAAGAAAAGAGCTTGAAATGGGAGGAAAGAAAATGAGTGGCCTTCATATGGCATTAAAGTTGGAACTACAATTCTCTTCTGAGGCAACTCAATTCAGAAGAATTCTTGTTGACACAATCACAGGGTCTATACGCTGAGGCTCTGGATGGTTCAATCTAGAAGCCAAAGCAATTATATCGTAATAAAATGTTATAGGATGAGATTGGTTCTGGGCACTAATCATGTTGCTTGGCCAAAAATTAGTTAGCTTCAGTATTAATTTCTGAAAAGTTTTATTACATCACAAATCCCTATTAGTTTTGAAATAGCAGCCTGTTCTCATCATGATTATCATTTACTTTCGGGGATAAGTTCATATTTTAATTGAGCAAATGATGACAAAACAAAGGCGGTGGTATATTCAGGTGCGCGATATTACACACATGCCATTTGCAGAACGAGAGTTGATGCTGATAAAGATAGCTGTGAACACTGCTGCTAGGAGGGATGTCCTTGATATTGCTAGCATATTTCGGGCCAAAGCTGTTGATGTCTCTGATCACACTATTACCCTTGAAGTAATTCCTCACCTATTTTTTTTTTTTCGAGGAATTCCTCCCCTATTGTTAATCCAATAGTATCTTGTTGTGTCTAAATTTGCTTTCCTGAAAATTCTGTTAGCAGTTTATATACTCAAAGCTCAAGTGGCATGCTTTTGTTTGTCAAGGAAAAAACTTTTAGATATATAGTGACGATCATTAACCAATATCAAGCAGGGTTTGGCAAGGTCCTGCCTGTTTTCCAAATAAAGAGGGAAAAGAAAGTGGAATAGAGTCGGTGTCAAAATAGAAGGCCTAAAATGATCAAATAGCATGTCAATGCGGATCAAAGTTATTCTTTATACATTTTCTACTTATTTTTACATATTAGATTCAAAGGAAAAACAGTCTAGAAAAGCTTGTGATGGAATTTTTAAGTTCAAGTATCATTTAATTAGTTGGCTTGAGCGTGAGGTCTGTTTTCCTTTGCCTGGTAGAGGAGGTCTAGGGATGGCTGAAGAATCCATTTTTGGCAAATATGTAATGTCTAATGAGGGGACTCTGAGGTTTGCTTCTCTATGTCTAACGTTCTTAGCATTGACGAAAGGGTAAGGACTTAGTGGCTGTTGACACAGGCTGGTCTTGACTCATGAAGGCTTAGTCATTGGTGTCCCAAATTTATGATATAGTTGCCTTGGTGTTTATTTCTGCAGTTTTTCATGCGGTAAAATTTAATGACTCATTGTAATTTGCTTATTCTTTGTTCATATAGGATTAAAAGCCAACAATATCATGTTGTTGTATGCTTAATGCTCTGTTTGTTATGGTAGGCATGTAAATTTAAAATACACACATAATCGCACAATCATGTAGTATAGAAAAAAGAAGAAAAATAACACAAGATTTACGTGGTTCGATCGTAAGGTCCATATCTACAAGCAAAACGAAAGAAGAAATTCCACTATAATAAAAAGAACAAGATATAATCACTCAGAACTCTCAAACTCTAATTTACCGTAAGGGCAGAAAATACAATATTTATACTAGTCCATATCACGGGAGTTTTGCTGTTAGATTTTCTTGTCACAGCAAACTCACATAAAACAGAAGTTCTCTAACTCACACAACTCAAGATAGGAAATGTAGAATCACACACATAGATTTCATTAGGTTAGGCTACTTGTATAATAACAAAAGTAGCATAAAAAGCATAGTCCATAGCTACTACAATAAGATTCAATTTACTTTTTTCTAATCAATCTCCTTAAATCAAGGAAAGACTTACACTTGCACCTAGCAATTTTGACAACAGAATTTAAGGATTACGTAAAACTAAAAAGTGATCTTATGTCTTCTAGAAAAATCTCAATACTACAACACTCCTCCTTGAGATTTTTCTTAAAGACTCTAAACTTTACTTTCAGCTCTTTAAACTTGGATTTAGATCATCTATTTTGTAAGAAACCAGCTCCACAAAATAATTCTTGTCAACTCTTTAATTGGATGAAACTTCATATCACCTTGCTTGATTCTCCCATGCTCAATATGACTTCTTGTAACTTAAGCAAAAGATTTTTTGTGTTGCTGGAAGCATAAGAAACTTTAGCTTGCTTAACTAAACTCTTCTTGGAACAAATAACTTTATTTGCTCTTGTGGTAGCAAACATTCTTTGACCCTTCTCATTTGGAAATTTTGCAGCTGGTGTAACTTTCTTGAACTCCTCCTTGATGTCATTGTAGCAAACATCTAATTTTGAGTCTTTAACGTCAAAAAATAGTATCAGAAATAGCAACTTTACATTGCCCTTCTTTTGTTTCAACACCTTCAGAATCACTTTTCTATACTATTTTTTTTTTTTTCACTTTCACCTTTATTACAATCAAGTATTTCATTAGCTAAGCACTGAATACATCATATTTCAAATTTAAAACAAAGCCATTGTTCTCCAATCTTGCTTCAGCAATATTATAATCACGTGACTCATAAATGGAACACAAATCCTTTTTAAATAGCACAGTGTATCCCTTCTTTATCATTTGTGCAACACTAAGACGATTTTGATCAAGCTTTGGAATAAGCAAAACTTCAGAAATGAGCTTCATACCTTTCTGTGTTCGAAGTGAAATTGAACCTTCTCTTTTAGCTTATGCAATTTCTCTATTTCCCATTCTTACTTTAGTCTTGACAGATCTATTCAAAAAGTTGAAAAAACTTGCATCATTAGCCATGTGATTTGTACAGCCACTGTTAACATTCCAAATATACTTCTTTGGTGACTCACAAACTTAAGATGCAAAAAAATAAAGGCTCTTCAACTTCTTATTGATCTTAATTAAAATTGGCTTATTGAGTAAGTTGCTGTTGAGATTGATTTTGCTTTGCTTTGCAAAATCTTTCAACGTGACCTTGCTTCTTGCAAAAATTTCATTGAACCCTTTTCCAGCATCTATCTTCACTGTGATTTGTCTTCCCACAGGTGCCACAAGGTGGAAATTTTCTTTTCCCACTACCATCTCTGTTTTCAGCTTCATTTTCCTTTGTGCTTAATGAAGCTTTTTCTTTGTTCTTGGCTTGGAAAGTTTGGAAGGCTCTTTCAGTAACTTCTTCATTTCTTATTGAAGTTCTTTGCTCTTGAGCTTGAAGTTTGCTAATTAAGTTTGCAATTGTGAGTCTTTTCAAGTCACATGACTCTTCAATTGCAGAAATTTTTGCTTCAAACTTGTTTAGCAAAGAAATCATAATCTTCTTCACAACTTTTCCATCGAGAAAATCTTTTACAAAAAGCCTCATTTGATTCACAATCTCCATCAGTTTGGTAGAGTAGTTTTTGATTGATTCAACATCCTTTATTTTGAGCATCTCGAATTACCTTTTAAAAGTGAGCAATCTGACTAATGTCACTCTCTCATTTCCTTAGAACTCTTCTTTGAGCTTTTCACAAGCTTCCTTGGCTGTTTGGGCACCAACTTTACTTGGAAAGGTTGAATCTGAAACAGCTTGATGAATGAAAGTTAAAGCCTCGTATTTCTTGGCACATTCATCACTATGATATTTGATTTGTGCCAAGGTTGGATTTGGCGGCAAAGGTGCTAAATCTCTTCTAGTCTACGCTACATCCCACAAGTCATGAGCTCTATAAAATACTGTCATTTTTACAGCCTAAAAATCATAGTTCTCACCTGCAAAAATAGGTGGAGCAGGGAATGAACCACTGCTGGAGGACATTTTTTGGATAACCTCTCAAATTTTTGGTGAAACAACTCTCAAATCTCTTAAAATTCACAAAGATAGACACAGGCTTCTTAAGATGAAAGCTCTAATACCATTTGTTGGATTTGAAGGGAGAAAAAATTAAGAACGGATTTATGGTAGAACAAGTAGGAGAAAGAAAAACATAAATTCATTATTAAAACAGAGGATTTACATATACAAATTCAAATATTTTTTCGTCCTTTTCTTTCATATTTTCTTAACTCTCTCAAATTCTTTTTCTAGCTCTCTCAAATTCTCTCTGCTCTATCTTTTTTCAATAGCAATATCTTTCTTTTTACAGGTAAAGATTGCTTTCTTTAGTCAACATAGCCCATACTTGTGCACATAGATATTCACCTACTAAAATCTCAACAACTCTAACAGTTGCCCCCCGCAGCCCCAACGAAGTCTGTGATTGGGGCGCAACGCGAAACTTTCAAGTCAGGTCACAATTCGGGTCTATGAAAATATATTCAAAATTCAAGCCATATGAAAATAAACACTGTTCAATCGAGCTACCGTAGTATGATATTACCATCAATGATTCTTATTGGATTTCCACCATTGTCAATCAAATCTTGAATGGCATTGATGTAAGTTTCCATTAAATAGTTGGTAGAGTAAAGTATTTTGCAGTAAAAGACTTCTGTGGGAATGTGAACTGAGGAGTTGGTCACTATTACTTCAAACGTTGAAAAATCTTCTAAAGTCAATCAGCTGCTCAATTTTATGTCCAATATTCCTATGATTGCATGTACCTTGTTATCAAAATCATTAATCTAGGAGCTGAAATCTAACCATTTATGAGTTCATTAATATCAGAATATAATAATCAAAGCAGTGAAAATAATTAGGCAGTGGGACCATGCGGATACTTGTTATTACCTGCGCTATAGGAGCTCTACATTATTTGCTATGCCAGTGGATTCCTGTTCTATTGGTTGTCTTCATCAAAATCTTTTATTTGTTTTCCAATTTTTGTAATCCTCTAGCTATTTGTTTCTACCCAGCTTACAGGTGATTTAAACAAGATGGCTGCCCTGCAGAGACTGTTGGAGCCATTTGGGATTTGTGAGGTCTGTCCACTCATTCTTATTTTACCAAGTTTCATTTTATTGCAAAGGAATTTTTAACCTTTGTTTTCCTGAACCTTGCTGGACTCAGTTCATTTGTTGATTTCTGCAAATAGTTGGGAGAATTTGTGTTCCATTTGGTGATCCCAAGTGGACTGGGTTATTCATATTTGTTTAAAATGAAGTTTTCTAACTGTGTTCTCTATGTTGCTGTTACGTGCCAGTCCTTAAAATTATTTAGTAATCTGTCCTATGGGATATAAGGATTGAGTCAGATTCAAAGGAGTTTATTATTGTGCTTAGCTGATGGATAAATATTCTCATCCCTCATATCAAGTGAAATGATTTTTTATTTTTTTCAAATTTCCTCTTTCTTCTCTCCCTATGCTTGAAGGTGGCTCGGACTGGAAGGGTAGCTTTGGTGCGGGAATCAGGTGTGGATTCAGCATACCTCCGAGGATATCCTCTTCCATTATGATATTTGAGATCCTTAGTGGCTTCTTTTCAATGAGTAGCTCAAGTAGTGTTCTTTATCCTTTCTCTAAGTCAGTTTCTTTTTCTGCTTTCCTTTTCCTCAGATGGGGAAGGGAAAGAAGCAATGTCGAAGTTTTCCACGTTTGTGTTATGCATCTAGAATCTGATATATATGTCAAAGATTCACATAGAGATTGTGTTTTAGCTGAGGAAAGTGGACATGCTCTTTATGTACCTTGAGGGGAAAAAAAATGAAAGAGAGATCTATCATTGATCTTGTACTAGTGAGACAGGAAGTAGGTTTCTGTCAACAATTTAAGATTAGTTACCTCTTTTCTTTGTCAGGGTACTATACTGTGCAAGTGTGTATATGGTACTGTGGCTTGAATTTCTCATGGAAGAGACTAATAATGTGGAACTCAGAAAAGGCAATTGCACACTTAAGAACGAAGCAGCAGCATTTTGATTTTGGCATAAAAGGTCTAGTAGTATATATACAATTGGTGTTTCTATCAATAGAAAAGTGAATATAGGAGCTTAAAATACTATTGAGTATATTACATACAATCCTAGACGCTATACTGCCGCACCAAGAAGTTAAATATCTTCAATTGCCTTTTTATATTAGCATCATACTCTGCCTGCCTTTCATTGAGCCTCCTTCACATATTGAGCAACAATAAGTTCATCAGGAGAATCAGCATCACCAGTTTCGGATGGCAACATCATTTCATCCTCTGTTGTGAAGTGATATCTTTCCCCAACAGCTCTCAGAAGCTGGTACACCTCAAACATGGTAGGCCTCTCCTTTGCAGTTGGAACCACACAGTTACAAGCAACTCTAAGAAACTGTTTGAGTTCGCTATCAAAATCATTCCCGAGCAAAGACTTATCGATGGCAGTGTGAAGGAGAGAATTACTTGAAAGCTGCGTGATCCACTCTGCTAAACTTCCCTTGAAGGTTTCAGGGGCATTGGCAACATGAGTGGGTTTTTCACCCGTGACCAACTCCAGAAGAACTACCCCAAAGCTATAAACATCCCCCTTCAGGGTGGCTACCAGGGTCCGTGGATACTCGGGAGCTACATAGCCCAAGTCCCCAAACTCCCCATTCACGAAGGTACTCAAATGGGTGTCAACTGGATTCATCAGCCTTGCAAGGCCGAAATCAGACAGCTTTGGCTCAAAATTCTCATCCAGCAGTATGCATTTGGAGCTTATGTTTCTGTGAATAATTCGAGGGTTGCAGTTATGATGAAGCCATGCTAAACCTTTAGCTGCTCCAATCGCAATTTTGAGCCTTAGGGGCCAATCCATGTTTCTGACCTCTGGTTCCACTGGATGCAGTTTGTCATAGAGTGTTCCGTTCTCCATGTATTTGTAGACCAAAAGTTTCTCCTTCTTAGCCATGCAAAAACCCAACAGGGGAACCAAATTGCGGTGTCTGACACTCCCAAGTGTATTCATCTCTGACACAAATTCTTTCTCCAAGTGTTGAGAGTCTTGCAGCCTCTTGACCATGAGGGAAATACCATCTGGAATCATTGCTTTGTACATGGTTCCGGTTCTTCCTTCTCCAATGATATTGACTTTGCTAAAGTTGTTAGTTGCCTTCATGAGATCAATCAACCTCATCTTCGTAATGGACTCCTCGAACATGGAAACCTGTCAAATACACATTATAGTAGAAGACCTTGTATGTTAACTTAGGCATTATGCTGCTGTAAATAAACACAAGTAACCATGAGAATAGATAACTTGCCTTGATGCCTTTAGTTCCTTTTATGCTCTTGGCCCACTTGTTACCTTCAGGGTCATCTTCCTTCTTCTTAGCCGCTCCGCGAGAGAAGTAGTAGAGAAGAATACCCACAATAATAGCTGTAAATGTTATCCCACCAGCGGCTGCAGCAGCAATTATTCCGACACTGGATTTTCTTGGAACACCGGGGCAGGATTTCGGTAATTGTTCTCCACAGAGTCCCAGATTATTTGCATAGCTAACACTGGTATTCTTGTTGGAAAACGTAGGGACCTGCCCTGATAGAAGATTATTAGCAACGCTAAATGTCTTCATTCGAGGCAGCTGGCCAAGTTGCAGCGGAATACTGCCTGTTAGTCGGTTGTTGTCGAGTTTAAGTATGTTCAAGAAACTGCAGTTGGCAAGATTAATTGGAATTTCACCCAAAAAATTGTTGGATGAGATATCAAGAGATGTAACATATGGCACTAACTTGGATATATCAGAAGGGATGGAGCCAGAAAGCCTGTTGCTGGAAAAATCCAAGCCGGTCAAGCTGGTGCATTTCTGAATTCCACGAGGGAAGTTGCCCTTGAGGCCCATATCTGAAAGGCGAATATTTATAACTTTGTTCTCATCAGGGTGCCAACAATCGATCCCAGTAAATCTACATATGAAGCCTTCGGTGTTGTTGTTGAAATTCCAGGAGATCAAGTAGTTATTGGGGTCTTGAAGGGACTGTTTTATGGATTGCAGGCACTCTATATCAGTCTTAGTGGCATTACTCACTGTTATTGATCTGCTGCTCAGCAACACCAAGGCTATGCAGATCAAAGCGTAGGCAAGAACCACGAAATTTATGTCACTCAATGCCATGCCACAAACACAAATAAAAGTTTCTCACTGGGTTATTGGAAGAAGAAATGGACCCAGAACCATATACAATAGGAGCAAGACGAAGAATTAATGCAACAAACACTCACCCAGAAGCTCACTAGTCTCAGTGATCCACCGATAAAAGAAGAGATGATGGAATGGAGTCACCTTGAATGTTTGGCAAAGATAAAATGAGGAAGAAGGGACTATTAATACACTGAAAACGTAGAGGATGGGTTGAGTTGATTTGAGAAAAAAAAGAATGAGCCAGGAAACATCCATGTGGTATTATTTCTTTCAAACAAGACTTTGCTGTGCGTGTGATGCAAGTCTTTCTCTCTTGGCATCCTTTTCAACAACCCAAAGACGAGAGAGTCCAAACTCCAAAATGAAAAAGGGCAGAGAAGAAAGTCATTGGCTTTTGGAAAATTCAGAGCCAAGACAAGTATCGGAAGGATGGTGATGAGTAGGGCCATTTGTGGACTTTTTTCCCCCGGCAATGAATTGACCGTCTTGACTTGAGAATAGACCTTTACCATGTTTCGTGGTTGCTTACAAAACGGGCTTGGTCATTGGCCACACAAAAAGAGGATATGTATGTATGGGGTAAGAAGTGAGAAAATGCAGGATTAAATAGTAATTTGAAAATAATAATAATAATAATAATTCAACATAATCAAAGTAGACGTCTAATGCCCTCTGGAAAATACCTATTTAAAGTGAGATGCATAAATCAAAGTGAGTAATTACCATCATCTGCAATATTATGAACAAGTTAATCAGATGTAGAATTACAACTAGATGCTGACGCAGACGAAAGTTTTGTCTTGACTTGGCAACCTACGAATTAGAGTAATAATGCTCATAGAAACATTCAAGGCATTTGACAACAGAATGAACTGTCGAGACCTTGGGATTTAGAGGTCTTAAATCTTGTTTGGTGAGAAGGAAGGTGAAGAGAAAGGGAAAGAAAATAAGAGAGGAATAGACAAGGAGAGAAACAGAATTTGAGAGGAAAAGAGAAGAATGTAAATGTTCAATTCATCGATTATTCTCTAATGTTTACAACTCAAATCTATTTATATTCATTCTAATTGAACTATCATTGGCCAGCTCAATAACAACTTCCAACTAATCAATCAACAGATTAACCCTACCATTCTTCCTCAGTTGCTGCAGAACCCTAAATTTGATGGAGAAAAACATGATACCCTTGCAGAGCTCCAGAAAGAGACAGAATAGTCTAAAGTTTTCACATACAAACAAATTGCATCGCTGTAAAAAGGAACGGAAATAAACGTTACACAAGCAGCAACAAATTAAAACAAAGAAAAAAATAATAATAATACATAACCTTCACTTCCAGTTAATTAGCTTATTTGGCTTTTCATTTTCAACTGATGCACACAGCCCTTCTCCAGGATTGATTCGAGCTCTTCTTCATGACATTAGTGGAATAGCTTTTCCTTATTTGTCTTAAAAGAAAAAGGCTTAAATATCTATAAGCATCAACTTCTTGACTTTGCCCAGTATACTTGGGTGCTTTAAACGGAAAACAAAGGCTAAAGCCTAAAAGCACCCTTCAAAGGGGAAAAGAAAAGCTGCATGCTACAATCCTTTTCTGCATGCTACAATCCTTTTTTATGTACATTTACAAACAAGTTGGACTCGATCTCGCTTCACAAACTGCTCATGTGCATAAATAACGACTCTACATAAACTGAATGAAAATTTATGAATGAAGATTGAACTCGTAAAAGCAAACAGCACAACATGGCTCCTCTCTTACATCAAGATGCTTGTTGAACAGTCCATTTAGATATAAGGGATCCCTATGGTTGAGGAGGGATAATACAATATTTCAGAAAGTGTTTGCCATCCAACCACTGCAAGTCATTTTTTAATCAAGGACTATGCAAATTACGTAGGTGGTCAACCACGTCATAGGAACTACTGAGTTGTTGATAATGAGACCGGCGGAGAAGATTTCCTTGGACTTGCCTAGAGTGATTGGATTTTGGATGAATCCTTACTGCCTGCAATGAACAGCAGTGGCGCACACTGATGCGATGATTTCTTAGAGTCAGTTGTGTTGTTTGTACCATGCACCTTGAGCACCAGCATAACTTCGTTGTCTCTGGAATCTTCACACCATGAATTTTGAAAGACGCCATCAACAAACTCTTCAAGGGTAGGGAAATCCTCAACATGAAGAGATACCTCGGCAATATGATCTGGTTTTATTACACCAGCTACTGGAATGACCTGAAGTCGCAAGCATTTTTCAAATGCCCAAAGTGGTGAAGTTAACTTGCCAAATATTGATAATATAGTGCTTCTAAGGTAAAATGAAAATTTGATTTGCAAGGGTTATTAATGTAAATTCAGATGATAGTTAAAGAATAGAAGAATTGAATGTTGTCTTCCAAATCTAACATTTTCAAAAATCAAGTTGACATCATCATTAGAACAAATAATTTAGGCATTTGTATTTTTAATTTTTTGTATGTGAAGTAAGGAAATTTACCTCAAGCCATTGTGGAAAGCCAAAGGAACCCCTTGGATGATGATCTGATGCTTGTCCATCTTCATTAATTGTAGATTGACCTTCACAGATAATTTCAAACAGAGCATTACTTTTCCCACATTTATTTATGATACGTAAAATGGTTGTATCATGTTTTTGAAGGATTATATTGTTTGTGCTGACAATAGTTTCTGGAATCTTGCATTGTTCTTCAAGCATGTGTCTAATTTCCTCATTTGATTTCATTATGTCCCCAAACTCGTCTCCCAACTGACTCATCAACTCGTGCAATATCAACATTAAATATGCATCGCATAGGCTTGTGATCACTATCAGTGACATCCATGCAAGAATCATACCTATTAAATGGACAAGAAGTTAGGTGTTGCACGTGCATACATACGTGCAGTTGAGCAAATGCATGTACACAAAAACAAGGGCATTAAAATTACAGTGTTCTTAAGTGGATTTGTGAGCTAATATCCAAAGCAAACATAGCCTTGGCACAAGATGAGGCTCAATATATTAACAAAGGCAAGTTATTTCTTATGCAGGTATCTGTTACATATTATAGAAGATGGAAGAAGAACGTTAATCAGTAGTTGCTATTAGTAGTTAGTTAGCTGGGGAATTTGGAGGGAATTGCTTGTAACTACCGTAACAGCTTTTTGGAGGGAATTACTTGTATTAGTTAAATAAGTTTTATTTAACTGATTCTGTCAGAGTTGTTAGGAGGCGGTTACTCCTTTGTCTATAAAAGTAGTAAGTAGGGAGGCATTCAAGAATGAACATCAATCATATCTCTCTCCTCTAGATTCTTTTCTCTTCTCATCTAATTCTGTTTCTCTTCTCATCCACTTTTTTCCTTCTTTTTCTCTCGCAACTCTGTTCCAACTCTAGGGATTGACTCAGATATGTTATCTTACAAATTGGTACCAGAGCTTGGTTCTGAGATGGGATTGCTTCCAAACTTTCTTACTGAAGTCACAATTACGAGCAAATGAATGGGAGTCTCCTCATTCCAGGTTTTTCCCTCTCTTTTACCTCTAATTCTTCTTCTTTAATTCCCTGAAATTTCTTCCCTTTTTTCGCTTTATTTTCTTCTTCTTCCCCGCAAATCCTGTTCCTTCTTCTTCTTTCTTTCTTGAAATTCTTGAATCAAATTTCTTTCTTGAAATTCTTGAATCAAATTTCTTTCTTGAAATTCTTGAATCAAATTTCTTTCTTGAAATTCTTGAATCAAATTTCTTTCTTCTTTTCTTAATTTTTGATTCTTTCTTCTATTTTTCCTCTTTAATTTTTCACTTCCTGCGTTTCAAGAAACCAGTTTCTTCCTCTACTTTTTCCCTAATTTCTTCTTCCTATTTTCTTTATTTTCCCTCAAAATTTCCTTTCCCTGAGTTCTTATTCTGCTTTCCAAGAATTAGATTTCTAACCTTTCTTTATTTTCTTTGCTACTTGAAGTTCTTCACGTGTAAGTTTTGCTTCCAATCCATTCCACCGATATCACAAGAATGACTAGATCTGGGATAGTTACTCAAGACTCGATGATCTGTAAGTTGGAGGTAATAGTTAGGGTTTTGCAGATAGAACCCAAGAAGGATAGGGATGATTTGAGGGAGGAAATGAAGCAGCATGCCTTGCAGAGTGCAATAGAGATTAGACAGAAGATCAGGGAGAAGTTACAAGCCATTTTTGGGGATTCTTTGCCTGATAAAACTAAAGGAAGTGATCCTGGAGTAAATGAAGAAGTGGGAACCTCTATTGCTGTCCTCGGGAGTAAGGGTATTCTCCCTAATACAAAAGTCAACCAGCAGCAGGGAGGGATTGTTAGCAATGGATCAGCAGCTGAGAATGAAGATAAACATATAATTGATGAAGATCAACTTCTTGGAAATTATGACAAATCAAATGAAGACCAAAATGCTTCTAGTGAAGTTTTCAATAAGAATGACAAGGGCATTGAGCGTGAGCGGGATTTTCTCGCTGATACATTTGGTATTAATGAAGATTCTAAGGAGGAAAATAATGGAGAAGAGGATAATCGATAACCAGAGTTTGCAATGGAGAAAATAAGAGGTGAATCTGTAGTGGATTTTGAAGAAAAAAAATTCAGAATCTCTTGAACATGTCTTTGTTGTGAAGACAGACCATAAATTCCTTTTTAGTTTTAGCAAGATTTTTTCAGGAGAAAATGTAGCTGAATGTTATGATGAAGATATATGTGGAAAGTTGTATTGCAATTTTGGAGATAGTAAAATTGAGCTGATATTATGTAGTCATATAATCCTTAAAGAGAATGAATTTGAAATTTGGAGTAGACAGAGGAAGCAAATGTGTCCTTTAAGATTTTACAATCATTTACTGCTCAAAGAAAATGAATTTGAAATTTGGAGGAGATAGAGGAAGAAAACACAATCCAGTCAATGGAAAAGAGATAATTTGTGTACAACTTCCTCAGTTCAGCAGTAGTTCTAGTTGCAATTTTGCTGCATCCACTTATGCTTCACTTGATTTACCAAGGATAACTTGTAAGCTCTTTAGGGCCTTACAAGTGGCTTCAACTTCCAGCAGAAGAAGCTACTTGGGGGGATCAATCATTCATCATGGCTCAATTTCCAGAATTTTCATCTTCTTAGGGTACAAAAAGATTCTCATGGGGAGGGTATTGTTACATATTATAGAACAAGGAAGAAGAATGTTAACCAGTAGTTGCTGTTAGTACTTAGTTAGCTGGGGAATTTGGAGGGAATTGCTTGTAACTGCTATAACAGATTTTTGGAGGGAATTACTTGTATTAGTTGAATTAGTTTTAAAACTCCGCCTAAGTAGTTTATGCTTAGTCGGTCCCAAGCCCGGATAAAGGAGGAGGGTTGCGATAGGTGATAACCAACGTAAAAATTTCGTCACACTTTATGACATGGATTCAAATGATATAAACGTTGGGGCGTCCTCTACTAACAACGCGCTACATCGGAGCCCGGGTGTAGTGAGAAATATGTAAGGGTATAGGGCGTTCACCGAAAGTAACGCGCCATGCCGGCGCCCGGGTGTGGTGTTAAGTGAGCAAGGATTCCCACATCATGGACGGGAGTGGGTAAAGAAGTTAGTCCATAGGACAGATAGTAGAACAAATAGTGGAACAGAACACAAGATAGACATAGAAAACAATAGAAAATATCATAGAAGGAGACCAATTAGGAAGGAGCAGTTTAGGAGGAGGATCAGGGTTGGTACTTAGAATGTTGGATCAATTACAGGAAAATTAATGGAGCTTGTGGATACCTTGGAAAGGAGAAGGGTGAATATTGCTTGCATTCAGGAGACTAAATGGGTAGGAGAGAAAAATAAAGAAGTGGGTAATTCATGGTACAAATTGTGGTTTACCGGAAAGGAGAGAAATAAGAACGGAGTGGGCATAATCATAGATAAGACATTGAAAGACGCAGTAATAGCTGTAAAAAGAGTAGGAGATAGAATTATACTAGTAAAGCTAGTACTAGAAGGATAAACAATAAATATAATTTGTGCTTATGCCTCACAAATAGGACTAGACAGTGAGAGTAAACAAAGATTTTGGGAAGATATGGATGATTTAATGCAAAGTATACCGAATGAGGAGAATGTTTTCATTGGTGGAGATTTGAATGGACATGTAGGAAGTGATAGACAAGGTTATGAGAATGTTCATGGAGGTTTTGGTTTTGGAAGTCGAAATGAGGAGGGAAAAAGCATCCTGAATTTTGCTATGGCATACGACCTAATACTAGCAAATATCTACTTTATAAAAAGAGAGTCACATTTAGTGACTTTCAAAAGTGGGCAACATAGAAGCCAAATTGACTTCCTCTTAACCAGGAAGACAAATATAGCTCTATGCAAGGATTGCAAGATCATTCCAGGAGAGGCTTTAACAAGTCAACATCGGTTGGTGGTCTTAGATGTCAAGTTTAGGAATAATTCAAGTAAGGTCAGAAGAAATAGTGTAGCTTGAACAAAGTGGTGGGAGTTCAACGGAGTAAAGCAAATGAAGTTCAAAAATGAGCTTCTCGAGTCCGAAGTATGGAAGCTAGATATGGAGGCTAATGATATGTGGATACAGATGGCATCAAAGATTAGAGAAGTAGCTAAAAAAGTACTTGGAGAGTCTAAAGGACATGGACCACCCTCAAAAGAGATATGGTGGTGGAATAAGAAAGTACAAAAGGCAGTGAAGAGAAAAAGGGAATAGTATAAGAAATTATCTAAATGTGATAATAATGAGGCATATGAACAGTACAAGATAGCAAAGAAAGAGGCAGTTAGTCAAGCAAGAGCACAGGCCTTTGAAAAGTTATATGAGAAACTTGGAACTAAAGAAGGGGAGAAAGATATTTATAGATTAGCAAGAAGGAGAGAAAGGAAATGTCAAGATCTCAATCAAGTTAGGTGCATTAAGGATAAAGAAGGAAAAGTGTTGATGAAAGATGAGGACATTAAAGAAAGATGGAGAAATTATTTTAATGATCTCTTTAATAATAGTCAAAATGATAATAGCGTGAATATAGATTATAAAACAATAGAAAATAATGTGAATTATACTAGAAGGATTAGATCTTTAGAAGTAAAGGAAACACTTAACAGAATGAAAGTAGGTAAAGCCTGTGGACCCGATGAAATACCAATTGAAGTGTGGAAGTATTTGGGAGATATGGGAGTGGCATGGTTAACTAAATTATTTAATAAGATTCTAAACTCAAAGAAAATGCTTGATGAATGGAGGGGGAGTATCTTAGTACCTATTTTTAAAAATAAGAGAGACATACAGAGTTGCTCAAACTATAGGGGAATTAAACTCATGAGCCATACTATGAAGTTATGGGAGAGAGTTGTGGAGCATCGACTACATCATGATACTTCTATCTCTCTCAATTAATTTGATTTCATGTCCAGTCGTTCAATTATGGAAGCGATTTTTCTCATTAGAAGGTTAATGGAGAAATATAGAGATGTGAAGAAATATCTACACATGGTTTTTATTGATTTGGAGAAGGCTTATGATAGTGTTCCAAGAGATGTCTTATGGAATGTGTTAGAACAAAAGAGAGTATCTATTAGGTACATACAAGTGTTGAAAGATATGTATGAAGGAGCAACTACCATTGCACGCACAGTGGTATTTTTCCATTGAGGCGTATGCCCAAATTACCCCAAATTACCATTGAGGCTTGCGCCCGAGATTGCTGAGGCGAGGGGCTCCGGGCAACCAAGGCGTCGCCTGATTGAAGAAAAGTCCATTTTCCCTTTTTGTTTAAATTTTTTTTAAACAACATAAAATTACAAAAGAAAGAACCCTAAACTCACACCACCAACAAACTTGCAAAACGGCATTTTTCCTCTCTCTCTCTCTCTCCCCTCTTCACCTTCTTTCCTCTCTCTCTCCTCTATTCTTCTTCTGTATTTCTCCCCTTTCACCTATTGTTTTCCTCTCACCAGCAGACTTGGAGAACGCCATTTTTTGTCTTCTCTCCTACTTATTTTCCCTTTTTTTTTTCTTTTTATTTTTTTTTCTTAACTTTTTGATGCTTTCTTCTCTTACAGACAATTACTCCATTTTTATCAAGCAGTAGCACTTTTTTTTTGTTAATTTGTTGTTTCTTATTGTTTATTATATGGGTATTGTGATATGCATTTTGTTATTGTCAATTGTTATATGATTTTTATTAAATGAATATTATGAATCTCATTTAGAATGGTTAATTAATTTAATTTTAAAATGGTTCAGGTCCCATTCATGGGAAGTTTGATATGCTCCTCTTGGTTTATGATAAATGGGTATGGTGTATTTGCAAATGGTAATTTAATGTGCTTTTTTACTTATTAAACCAGTTAAATGAATGAATTATTATGTTAGAAGTGTGTGTGTGTGTGTGTGTGCATATATATATATATATATATTAGGCAATTTAGTTTACAGCGCCTTACTTCAAAAAGGCCTTCGCCTCGCCTCTCGCCTAAGGCCATAGGATACCCTTTCACCTCAGTGTCCCTTTTTGCCTTAACAACACTGATTTTGATACAAAAATAAAACTCAACTCAACTCAACTAAGTCTTTATCCTAAAAATATATGGATTCTCTTTTTTCACTCTGAACGATTTTGGGTTAAATCCTCGGAAATGTGTAATTTGAATCCATATCATGAGGTGTGACAAAATTTTTACCCTGGTTGTCACCTACTGCAACCCTCCTCCTTTGTCCGGGTTTGGGACCAACTAAGCACAAACTACTTAAACGGAGATAATATCAATGAAATATTTTCATACATATATTTCAAACAACATCTAATTAAATTATGAATTGAATATAACATGAATTTAGAAAGTAAATAATTTAAATGGAATATTTTTGTATCAAAATATTCCATTTAAATTCATGTTATATTCAACTCATAATTTAATTAGATGTTGTTTGAAATATATGTATGAAAATATTTCATTGATATCATCTTTTTTCTGTAAACATTAAATAATTTTAATAATAAAATATTTTAATAATTCAAAATAAGAAAAAAAATAAGATTTATCTCCATTGTATTGGAATTATCCTCAAAATTGTAAGTTTTCAAATTTGAATTGTAATTAGAGCTGAATGAATCAACGAAAATTTAAAATAAAAAGTTAGAACTAAAATAAACATACAATAAAAATAAGTTAATAGTAATACTAGCAAGGCAACTACACGTATTAAACAATATTGAATAAGTTACGTTTATGATTCAATAACTTAACACTAAAAAATGTACAAGTTAAAGAAATAAAAAATGGTATGGCAATAGTATCATTGCCAATTGTCAAATTCATAAAAAAATTTCAATAGCCGAGTAGCTTCTGTAAATTGTGCTTTCAGTTTTGGACCTTTGAAAAAAAAAATAGCATGGTGTTGTTTAAAAAATTATGTTTTAATATTATTTTGATATAATTATAATAATTCTAATAATTAAATAGTTACATAGGCTAAAATTAATTAAAATTAAAGTGATTATATTTAATTGCAAAAGAGAGAAAGAAAAAAAAATAGAGAATATCAAGAATGGTGTCACTCCTTTAGAATTAAAAAAAAAAAAAATAGTGCATGCTCTTTGATAAAAGAAAATTATTTTCATGACTTGAGAGTAAATGAAATAAAAAAGTAATTAAATAAGGGAAATATAAAACAAATAGGTAAAATAATGTATCACTTTAAACACCTCAAATTAAAAACTTAGTCCCCATCCAAACTCTTAAAGAGTTGAATTCACAAAATCCAATCAATGGACATAAGCAGGTGAGCACAAACATGAAAGATAGAAACTTATTTCAACATTGCTAAGGGCAACAACATTAAGAATTTTTTTTTAAATTATAAAATGCTCATTCAAAGATTATAAAAATTATGTTTAATTCAATGTAGTCTAGAGTCCAAATCAAATAGCCCATGCCAAGTGGTCTGAATTAAAGCCTAGAAAATTAGAATATTGGAGGCTAAAGTATCATGCCCACAAAAAAAAAAAAAAAATACAAAAATATTAAGGTTCCCAAATCACTGTTCCCATAAACAGTGATTTTAAATTTTATTTTAGTGTATATATAATATTCTTATTATGTTATATAGTTTTATGTTGTAAGTTATGAATTCTTGAATAGTAAACAATGATTATTATTGTGTATGTGCTAAAACTCTCATTTAAAATTAATCAAATAATAAAATAATAAAAAAGGATAGAGGGTTAAATTAAAAGGTCGGAATATATTATGTCATAGTTTGTCATCTACAATTAGAGAAGTAAATTAGCAAAAAAAAAAAAAAGGAAAAAAGAAAGAAGATCGAGAGGGAGAGGGAAAAGAACGGTTTTTGGAAGAAAAATAGCTAAGGGAAAGTTTTATGTGAACTTTTGGTAACAAAAATGAAGTGAAATCTTAAATTTTGAAGATATTGGGTCTAACAATCCTTTAGAAAAAAAAATCAACCCCATCGGTCGATTCATAAGATTCACTATTAAATAGAAAGATTTGGTCACGATTTCAAGTAAATTTGAAATTCACCCATAGATTCGAATTGCTGGGATGGGTAATCAATTGAATAGTATGATTCGAATCAAGAATCATAAGATTCTAACAACAGTGATTAGAAGGCTTCAAATGACATAAAATTTTACGAGAAATTTTAGCAAGAAAGATAAGACTTATGGTTTCTTTTGCTGCAGAAATTGCTAGAACACCGGCACCCATTTCAACTACTTGCAACCCAACAACAACAATACCAACATCCCCAGCTGCAGAACCGAACCAGGAAACAAGCGAGTCACAAGATGCTCTTCCTTGAGCTACATTCCATGTACCAGCTAATATTTTCAGGTTCTCTATCCTTGTATACAGGAATTCTTTGCCAGCTAGTTCTGAACGCAACATGTTGTCATGAGGTCCAGGAGACAAGACACTCCATCCACGTATACCACCATGATAAGCCAAGGTGAAAACATAACCATCCCCAACAGCCATTTTTATCACAGGACTACTCTGAGCCACCCAAACTCCAAGCAAGTTACCCTCCGAGTCCAATACCTGGATGGTACCACTAGCATAACCCACCCATATTCGCAACCCAAATGTACAAAATCATTGAACAGCAAAAGAATGGTACTGGAAATCTTGCAAACGATTGCCATTTCCTTTCCACTGCACGAGTAAGCCATTTGCACAACCAGTCCAAATCATTCCATCAATGGTTATAATCAATGCCTCAGTTCTCCGGTTATCATCTCCAAATCCACCTTTTGCAGCAACTCGACGAACAGCATCAGCTGCTCCCATTATAGCATTACATGAACGTTGCAAGAAACCAAATGAACTTTGAATCTTCTCTTTCTTTGGACCAGCAAGGACTTTCATCTTGATCTCACCTTCAAATGTAATATCCTGTCCTAATGACATGTCCATCCTTTCAATCTGACCATCCATATTGAATACTTTCAGCAACTCCCGTGTGTGAGCATACCTGTAAAATAGAACTCTCAGCATAGCCCCATCCTTCTTTTGTTTCTTGTGAATATGGAGAATTCATCAAGGGCACCAAGAGAGTGCAAACCAAGTACAAAAACAAAGTCATAAAAGATAGGAAAACTACAAAATATAATACTGCAGGAACATCAACAAAGTCTTTTACCCTGTAATAGTTTTAATCCAACTATCTATAAGAACAGGGAAAGGATTTTCCCTTCTCTTGAAAGCCCTTATGCTTTCTTCCATCCTAACTACCTAGAAAGGCAAGGGTGAAAGGGATCCTGTTCATTAAGATTAATAAGGACGAAACCAAAATGCATATTAGGTGTTTTAATTTGTTTCAATTGTCATTTTCTTGTCAAAGAATGGTAATTTAGCTCAGATATCAAATTGCAGGAATTGCATTACCCACAACACAAACGTACATGGCCCAGAAAGGGCACTTGATAAATTTCATGCTTAAGCTGAAGTGCTTGCTGACATGTTAATTACTAATCAATTAGGAATGCTAGTTCAAGGGTCCTTGGCTGATATTTTGTGTGAGTAAAAGACTTTAATACGGTAAATTTTCTTCTTATTATTTTTGGTTTCGCTATTAAGTGGGTAGCAATTAGGATATACTATAGATCTTAATATTCTTCCATCCAAGACATAATACTGCTTGAATATGAAATGTTCACTTGTTTCAGATATAAAATGTAGATTTTAAAAGATCATATCACAATTTAATTAACAAAGCATTCGCTATATGCCCCCAGGCTAAAATTCCCATAGATGACCTACAGAAAATGGTGAGTTGTTATGACATTAGACAAACTTGTAACAGTTTATAGTTAGATATTTGCAATTATTCTGAAAAGTATGAAGTATAAATCTTCCAACAACCATTGCAATAGTAACAAATTATTAACCTTAAAGTAGTGTAACTAGATTGAAGACATACCACAATGCAAATGACAAATAACCAGCACTCCATACTTTGGCTCTAGAATTATCAGATAGCAAGTATTTAATATCAGAACTTAGCACGTTGCAGAAGCCATGTGCAAGTATTTAATAGTGACTGGCTTCTAGGGTCGACATATGACCTCTCTACTAACAAGGCAGCCATGTGCCTTTCCTCCTCTGTAAAAGAAAAAGAATTCTCAATAGCTTCCCATGGCCATATCTTGATGGCACCACCTTCTGAACCGGACCATAAATCCCCTGGACCCCAAAGAGAACAAAGTGAGTGGTAAACAAAGAAGGGCAGTGACTTAAAGCAAACAAAAAATCTTTTAAGATCCATCATCAAAAATGAAAATGAATATAGGAATTTATGAGTTAAAAGATAAGATAAACACCTGATCAGCAAGTAATGCATTCAAAGAAAAAATATTGGATAGGTGTTCATAATTTATTAATCAAGGAAACAAATGAACACATAACTCCCTTTGGGAATAGAAGAATATTATCTCTTAGAAGGAATAAAAGGAATTCGATAATCATTGCCTAGGTCAAAAGTTTTTTCATTCAAATAACAATGAGAGACTTATAAGGGAAAAAAAATAATAAAAAAAGATATCAGGAGAGAGCTAATAGGCAATTAAGAGTTCTCATTTAATCTTGTTCCTGGTTTGTCCTTTATTATTTTTTTATCAAATTTTTTTTCTTTCTTCAAGTCAAAAGCAATGCATAATAACATGGTTTGAATTGCCAAAATCCTAGAGGTTCACGCACCTGGGGAAGGAAGTGACCAGAGTCATTGAAAGTGACAAACAAAAAAGAGGAAGAGCCATGAACTACTGCTTGTAGCTCTAAAGAGATTGCTGATGAAAAATGAAGGCATGCATGCATTCCCCAAAGAAATAGCAGCAAACAATTTCCCTTAAAAGGCACGAGGAAGTTCACCAAAGTTTGGTGAGATGAAAAGATTTCGCTTTTCCAAAATTTAATATCGGATATAACAAGAATGATAAACTGTAAATTAGAGTTAACATGCATCATGAAATCGCTGCCTCCATAACTGAACCAGAGTTTTGAGTGAATGAATTGGATTGACTGAATTTAAAGAGTTGCAATCAAACGGTCGACAGTGTAAAGAGGATATTTAACATAATGAATGAATGAAGACATGTAGAGCGAAGCAGCAAAGGGGAAGTGAACGGACTGACCATATTTAGTGATGACCATGGACAGAATAGGCCCACTATGAGCAACCCAAGACAAGACTTCCCTGAATCGATCAGAACTGAAATCCATCTTTCAGCACCTAACCCTCCCATCCCTATGCCCGCTCCAAACCACTTTGCTTCCCCCATCCCCGACCATACACATTACCCCTGATCCAAGCGCCACAGATTCCCTATACGGCGCGGAGTCCCCACATCCTCCGTAAAAATTCTTGAATTGCCACACCTGAACGTCCCCGTTATCGCTCCCAGTCCATAATTGAGTCTCCGTGGTGGTAAGGGTTCTCAAAAACCCACCAATTTGGGATTCCCTCAATGGGTGGGGTCGAACATCGGGGCAGGGTGGGCTGCCGGGGTGGACGGCTCCTCGAACAGGAAGTCTAAAAATTCCAGTTCCGCCTCCTTTCCCCATGAACTCTGGCAAAGCCGAAGACTGGTCTCTGTTAGAGTTATAGCTGTCATCATCTGCAGAATTGGCACCATTATTAGTGTGTTTACTGTTTGATGGAGCGGAGAGCTTGCGGTCCAAGAATTGGATCATGTAATCAAGGCGTTTGCTTGTGGCTTCCATGGAGGAGTTGGAAAGCTGAGATTCGTCGTCGGATGAAGACGACGATGAGGAGAAGTAGCGGTCGAAGATTTTGGATTTACGGAAGGAGGAGTCATCGGGGTGGTTATGACTGTAGGAGGAAAATACGTCGTCGTTAAGGTGCATCCGTGGTTCCATTTGCGACTTCTTGTAGTTACTGCTGTTAATAATAAGAGAATCTAGGGAGGAGAAATCGTTGAGGAGGCTTAAAGCTGGTCCTCTTTTTCTTTACTTTCCCTTGTTTCTGTAAACTGTTCCTAGGATTTTAAGACAACAGAGGCGCAGTCAGTGCAACTGCTCTATCAATCACTGTACATCAATGTTTTCAGATCCGGCGGGTACTTGAGCCGGCGTGGGTAAAAAGTTGAATTCAACGAATATTTAACTATTATATTATTGAATATATATTATAAAATTAATAATAATAATAATATAATATTTTTATATATTTTATAAATAATTATTTAAATAAGTTTAATTAAGCTTTAATACTTTATAACTTAATTCATATGTAAATATTTTTTAAAATTGTAGTTAATAACATCAAATTACTTTTAATAAAGAAATGCTTAAAATTAAAATACCAATACAAAATAAATATTAATATATTAAAATTTTATAATAAGTATAAAAAACTTTATATTGTATATAAAAAATAATTTAATAATTTAATTTAATATACTAATAAAATAAATTATTGATAGTTTTAATTATTTAGATTATAAGTAAGCTAAAAACTCGTCAATTTCTTCAATCAGAATAGCTCCCTAATATTCATCACTGGCATCGATCTCAAGAATCATTTTCTCTATGTTGAGAATCTTTAAAGGAGGTGGATTCTGAGCTATTTGTTTAAGTATTTGAACAGCTATTGCTTGCTCAATACCCTAAGGAGGGGTCTATTTCTTTAGCATCTTAGAAAGGTGGGTGATGTGCTTTAAAACATGATGAATAAAGTACAATAAATAATTGATGATGCGAGAAACTGTTGGATTTGCTTTATTGTCAAGTTCTTATTTGAAAATTTTAGCAATTCTTGAGCAATGTATGGACCTGGTTAATATTTGCCATTTTTGAAATTCATACCCAAGAATTCTATGTCAGATTGGGCTATGTGATTCTTCATTTCAAAAAGCATTATTCCATAATGGTGGACCAAGGACTGAAATTGGGTCAATAACTCCTTATGGTCCTAAATATCTTTTCAAAAGACTAAGAGATCATCAATATAAATGAGTGTACTATGTAGAATGGGCTTGAATATTCGAACCATGGCCTTTTGGAAGAGCGATATTGCCACCTGAGTCTAAATGGCATGACAGTCCATTGATATTGGGCATTTAGGATAAAGAATGTTGTTTTGGGCCTATTTGCATGATTAATTTCAAGCTACCAAAATCCTATTTTTAAGTTAAATTTCGAGAATATGTGGGCTTCATGAAGGTGAGTGAACAGATATCTAATTTTTGAAAATGGAGATTTATCATCTTGAAGGAAATGATTTAAATGCTTGCAATCTACTACGAGCCTCTTTTTCTCTCTGAGCATCTCTATACCCTTTTCTTGACATGCCTAAGCAGAACTTGTAGGTTCAATGAGACCTTGCTGGAGTAGTTGGTGGCATTATGTCTGAGCTAGTGAGAGGTCTAATGGAGTCATTCCAAGATGAGAAGCCTTTGTAGGATTGACATCTTCATTTAACCTAAAAAGAAATTTAATGAAAAAGTCTTTATTTTTCCACAATGGCTTTGGATGGGTAAACTATGCATGAGAATCTACACAAGACCGAAGGAGTAGATCTCTACATTGTTCAAAATCAAGAGGAGCTTTTGATAAAGAGAACATTTATGGGACTGTGGTAAAGGGCTTGAAATTCCTTTTAAACTTTAATATTGTAGGAAGGATTTGTACCTTTTGAGCTTATTAATAAACAATCAGCAAATCTTTATTTGGAAGATCTGTCCCAATAACTCTTGTCCATGTTATACAATCTGGAAAAAACTGTATTCCTATAGCCCGTTTTGTGATCAGACTCGTCTTTAATATATTTCCATCTGCTGCTCAAAAATATTATGAGTGGAAAACCCATGCCTCATCAGGGAGAATTGCAGGACTCATCATTCTTTTATGTGCACCACTATCAAGAAAAACTAATAGCATGAATAGGTCTGTTATATTTGGATTGTAGTACATGAATATGTACCAGAGGAATAGGAATAAAGGGCTGAGCCGAATAGCAAGGCTATAAGGTATTAATGGCAGCATAATAAGAGTCAGAATCTATTGTTTCCAAAAATTCTTCACTTTCTGAGGATACTGCTTCTTGAGCAAAAACTATTTCTCCATCAGCTTTTTCTTGTTCACAGAACAAAGACTCAACATCAGCATCTTCTAGATTCAGATGAGTACTTTGATGGATTTATTGAATAAGCTTGGCTACCTTCTAAGAATTTTGTGGACAGTTTTTTGCAAAATGTCCCTTTTTCTCACTGATATAACATTTGTCAGATTTATTGTTTTTGCTGCGAGCTGATTTTTTCTTGAAGAGCCGAAACGATCTGTTCTTCATTTTGCCTTTGTATTCTCCAGAGCGAAACTTGAAGTATTTTTAATGATGAGACTTCTTTTTTGTTTTACAAGTACAGTTCTTTTCTTTGCATTTGATTGAGAGATGAGACTTTTTGCAAACCTGTTGGAGAGACTTGTTATTTACTTCCCGGTGGTAGCTAAGATCGATCTCTGCAATTCAGGTTAAAGTTGTTTTGGCAGGGAGGCTATATAAGTATGGCGCAGGTTTTGTCCTATAGATGGAATGGATAACTTCTCAGGAGGTCACCCATCCTAGGATTTCTTTCAAGTGAGCACGCTTAACCCTGGAGTTCTTCTAACTCTCCAAGCCATTCCACCAAAAGGTGCCTTTAGTTATTAGTTTCCTCATTTTATATATCATTACTTTCCACTCCCATTCTGATGTGGGACGTGTTTCCCATCTTTCAGGGAGCTTTTCGCCGCGTCCAACAGAATCACTGGGGCACTGCCTTAAGGCCTTGTGGCCCACTAGCTTTCGCCATAAGTGTCCTCACCTATCACACCATACTGAGGGAGCTTTCGGTTTTGATACTAATTGTAACGTTCAGGCTCTAACCACTAGAAGAATTGTTCGCTTTGGCCATAAGCCTCACGGTTTTGTCCCATAGGTGGAATAGAGAACTTTTTAGGAGGTCACCGATCATAAGATTGCTCTCAAGCGAGCACACTTAACTCTAGAGTTCTTGTCACGCCTTACCCCTCTGTAAGGCATAAATGATCCCGTAGAATACTTAATGAACTACCGAACTTCACCTACCGATAACTCATTAAGTACCCTACAAGGGATTTTAAAACAATTTTCTTACATTTTGGAAGTGGTGAGCATTTTGATAAGAATTTAAAATCATTTATTCAAGTTTAAATACTAATAAAAATTTTTGTCCATTTTAATTTTGCCGCAAATTTTATAAAAATTTTGACAGAGTTCCCTCTGTATTTTGAGAAACCAGTTCTTCAAAGACCTGTAAAAAGCACTTCCAAAAATATTTCACAACTCCCAACCTCCAATAAATCTTAATCAACATAATTCAACTCACTTCAAGGTAATTTCACAATCCAAATCAAAATTCATTATCTCAAAATATTTAATATCTCCAATCACAAAGCATAAAGTAAGAAATTCATAAGTACAAATATTAATTTATAGAAGAAAATCCAAAAAAATAATATTATTACAATTTATTTACAACTGCTCAACTACATTGATACATACAATATTTTTTTTTATTTACATCAAGATTATCTATAACGATATAAAATAATACCCGTACAAAATGGTCAGAGTAGTCCTCGATTTAACAGCAGCTCACTCTGCTGCTTTCTCCTTGCTCTTATCTGCGACAGCAAAATAAGCTATCGCTGAGTATAAAAATACTCAGTGGTGCACAATAAAAATCTAAAATACAACAAATAAATCATTCATTGCCAAACACAATTTAAATATTTCTCAGTCACATTTTGCAAATATCAAAGTCCATAATCACACCATTTTGTCAAATAATCCATTAAACACAGTTTAGTCAAACAATTTCATAAACACAGTGTTGCCAGAGTCATACACAACTTAAATCATGACACAAAATTTCCGATCAATGCCGTGTTGTACACCACGACAAAGCAATCTACAACCCCATTAATCGAAATCAATGAGGGAGGTGGCTAGCTAGCTAATGAGTACTCATCCGATCTACAACCTCAACTGGCAAGCCAGAGAGGGAGGAAAATAAACGATCTTAACCCCATAAATGGAGGAGAAAATGTGATACTGTCATGCTAAGTGTGAATCTAAAATCAATTTAAAATAATTATTTTCAATAATTTACGAGAGATCCCAAACAATTTTCAAAGTCATTTTTGTAGTCACAAAGTGGCAACACAATTCATAAATAACACAGCGATTTCATAAAGTATAGCAATTCAAATTTTCAATTGGAAAACAATTACATAAATTTATTGTGCACAAATCTGATTTGAGTCGCCTCGAGGCCTTGACTCAGTCTTTAAGGGCTTCCAAGTCTTTTTCAGCTGAAACACACAATTTCACAGTGTTTCAGTACCATAACTTAGCATAAATCTAAAAATAAATTTCACTTCATTTTAACTAGCTCTATTGCGTTAAATTCGACGTTCTCGAAGTTTTTGTGTTTCGGGTTACTATTCACTGCACTATTCAAGTTAAATTGTTGACTTTTTAAGGCTTAATAGGTATGGGAACTCCAACTTCACCCACATATCACATTTTGGTCATTAAACTTGTTGATTTTGGTCATTTTCTCAAAGCTTAGGTCATTTTGGCAAAATTGCCAATTTTCGGTTTTGGTGCCTCGAAGTTGCACTGTTCCATTGGTCAATCTACTGTTGGAATTTGGAAAAACTTCCTTCATAGAAAATGTTCCTTATTGTCTTAAGTGTATTCTCATTTTTGGATCACCCCAATCGGAGTTTTGTAGCTCAAGTTATGGCTAAAATACAATTCTTGCTCACGCATAATCGCTCATGCTGAGATTTTGGTTCTGGCAGATTTTTGGTCCAAATTTGTTCAGTAATTTGATCAAGTTAAGTTCATAATTTGATCTAACTTTCTTCATATGAAATGTTCTACTATGTCTTAGATTTCCATTGGTTTAAGAATCGCCTAAATCGGAGTTTTCTAGAGAGAGTTATAGCCATTAGAACTTTACTGCTCAAAGGCAATTCTGTAGAATTGCAGGTACAGTAACTCCACTTTGATCAATAATTTGACTAGGTTAATGGCATATTTTGGGATGGTGTTCTTCATGAAAGTTTTAGGTCTATATCTCATCTAATTGCTGGTCAAATTTCAGGTCAATTTGACCTTCCTAGCTCGAGTTATGACCAAATGAACAGTTATTCATTTGGTTAGTTTGGTGCAGTGGCAGCCTGCTCTCATTTCACTTTGGTCAATTGGTTCACCAAGTTTTAGTCAGTTTTTTTGCCATGGTTCCTTAATGAAAATTGTGTTATTTTATGTCTATTTTCATCTCCAATTGGTGGCATATCAATTGGGCTTGTAAAATTCCCGTTTTGGTCCTTCAAAGTAGGTTTGGTCATGCTGCATTTACCTCCGAATTTAACTTAATTTCCTATCATTCCCACACAACTTATTTGGTCATAATTGACCATTATTTCACTTCACAATAGGTCAAACATGCCATTTATGCATTTCTCCAAATTTTGGTTCACAAACCCTAACCTTCAAACCCTAACTCCTCCATCTCATGCATTTAATCACAAGTAGTGCACTTAGTCTTAACCATTCAACTAATCAAAGTTTTTAAACTCATTCTAATGCATCAAACCATTCAATTTCATACTCCCCTCAAGCTGGCCAAAAATTCAGTTTGTCCTTCCCCCATATTTGTTTCATTTAATCAAGTTCCATGCTCATTTTCACAACTAATTATGCATTTAAATGAATAAAAAAGGGGTTAACATACTAACCTCAACTTAAATCTTCAAAACCCTATCTTTTGCTTCTTTTTTTCTTCTTGTAATCTCCTTCTTAAGTAGTAATAACAAGCTTTAGTAGAGTTTTTATAGGATTTATGAAGGTTGAGTAAGGAAAAATTAAGCTTAGTGTAAGCTTAATGGAAGAAAATTCCATGGAGGATATGTGGTGATGGTGAGGCGGCAACCAAGGGAGGAGAAGAAGAGATTTTCTATTTTTCTTTTCTTTTGTTTGCTTTTATTTATTTTGCTATGGAAGACCATTAAAAATCTAATTTAATAAATAATTTAATTAATTTGTTTATGACATCATGCATGATGTCATCACCTTTGACTTTTCCATCTTCTTTTTTTTTCTATTTATTTTTTTCTATTAGTTCTTTAATTTAATTCTCGATTTCGAAATTTTCTTTTCTCCGATTTTATTTGTGATTAGGTCGAGTCGACTCTCGGTCAATTGACCAAATTGCCCTTCGCCGGTTCATCGGTTTGCAAATAATTCTATATTTCTTCCGCTCACGACCTAATTATTTGGTAACTTAGCTTCTTTTCGTGATTTTCTCTTTTTCACTGTGTTCATAAGGGTCCTAAGGACCACAGCGTCACTTTTTACGGTTCAAAATTTGAGTTTAAAACGACTTTGCAGTCGTTCCCGAGGAGGTTACCCATCGCTGTGACTCTCGGCTCGTTTAAGTTCTTATGTTCTGTTTTTCTTATTTATAATTAACTAATTGAACCTTACTAATTATTTGTATTTATGGTTTCTCTAATTGACTTAAGTGTGGTTCTAATCCCCTTAATTGTCCGGATCGACATCGGTCACCGGAACAGTGAAATATACCAGGCTATACCAATAGGGGTGTTACAGTTCTTCCAACTCTTCAGGCCATTCTACCAAAAATGCGCCTCTAGTGATTAATTCTCCCATTTTATATATCATTATTTTCCAGTCCCATTCCGATGTGGGACGTGTTTTTCACCTTTTGGAGAGCTTTTCGCTGCGTCCAACGGAATCACTAGGGCACTGCCTTAGGGCCTTGTGGCCCACCAACTTTTGCCACAAGTGTCCTCACTTGTTGCACCGTACAGAGGGAGCTTTTGACTCTGATACCAAATTATAATGGTCAGGCTCCAACCATTAGAGGAATTGTCCGCTTTGGCTATAAGCCTCACGGTTTTGTCCAATAGGTGGAATGGAGAACTTCCCAGGAGGTCGCCCATCCTAGAATTTCTCTCAAGCAAGCACGTTTAACCCAGGAGTTCTTCCAACTCTCCAGGCCATTCCACCAAAAGGCACCTCTAGTGATTAGTTCCTCCATTTTATATATCATTACTTTCCACTCCCATTCCGATGTGGGACGTGTTTCCCATCTTTCAGAGAGCTTTTCGCCATGTCCAACGGAATCATTAGGAAACTACCTTAGGGCCTTGTGGCCATCCTTGCGCAGGGGCCATGCTAATCTTCTCTGTATCGTTTCAATTTTATCGGATGTCCCCGTAGTGCCCTAGTGATTCCGTTGGACGCGGCGAAAAGCTCCCTGAAAGATGGGAAACACATCCCACATCGGAATGAGAGTGGAAAGTAATGATATATAAAATGGGAGAACTAATAACTATAGGCGCCTTTTGGTGGAATGGCCTGGAGAGTTAGAAGAACTTCAGGGTTAAGCGTGCTCGCTTGAGAGAAATCCTAGGATGGATGACCTCTTGGAAAATTCTCCATTTCACCTATGGGACAAAACTGTGAGGCTTACGGTCAAAGCGGATAATTCCTCTAGTGGTTGAAGTCTGACCATTACTGCCCCAGTGATTCCGTTGGACGCGACAAAAAGCTCCCTGTAAGATGGGAAATACGTCTCACATCGGAATGGGAGTGAAAAGTAATAATATATAAAATGGGGAACTAATCACTACTTTTGGTGAAATGGCCTGGAGAGTTGGAAGAACTCCAGAGTTAAACGTGCCCGCTTGAGAGAAATCCTAGGATGGGTGACCTCCTGGAAAGTTCTCCATTCCACCTATTGGATAAAACCGTGAGGCTTATGGCCAAGGCGGACAATTTCTCTAGTAGTTGGAGCCTGACCGTTACAATCGCTGTCTCAAAAAATAATACTTCATCTCAAAGAATTCTTGTCTTACTTCTTTGTTATAAAGAGTAACATCATCAATGAACTCTTGATAAAGGACATTTATTGCTCCCAATATGGAAAGTTGATAAAACTGAAGTAAATTGTAGTCTCTCAGGGTGGAAAACCATTATTGTAAAAAACTATCCAAATATGACAGATCTATATTTGTCATTGATTTTCTTGATACTGGTGCACATAAAAGTATGATGAACCCTACAATTCTCCCTGATGAAGCATGGGTTTCCTACTCATAATATTTTCGAGCAATAGATGGAAAGGTCGAGAGGTGATTCCTGAGACAGGATCAATACCATGTCAGAGAGAAGGAAAATTGTCATCATAAAATTCTTAGGAAAACATCATACACGGAGCTATAAGGGGTAGCATGGGATTCCTTTTATGGCAATTTCTTGAATGGTTTTCTCCAATATCATCTTCGAGACGTGATCTCCGAAAACTTATTGAACTTAATAAAGTATGGAAAATGGCTCTGCACGTGCAAAGAAGATTTGCTTTTTGTTCATCCCACACTGTCATCGTAAAAAAATTGTTGAATATAACCTGTTGTAGCTTACATGTATCCAGAACACAAAAGACACTTGGGTTACATGTTTATGTCTTGGTGGTGCATTTCATATATATATATATATATTTAAGAGTGAATGACTGGTTTGCACTGAATACCCATTTTAAATTAGCCAAGTTTTTGATTTGTCGATTACTCAACCGGTTACATGAGTTTATTATGATTCGATGAAAACATGGTTTTAGAGCTAAATTAGATTAGATCAAATTTCGATTATTAATTAAACTAATTTGATTGGTCAATCCGATCTGATTTTCACAATCATGCTGTACGTACAATGGGTTGTATTTTAAAATTTTCCCTTCCATAGAGGGCGCATATTATGTACATACATACATATATTTGAAAAATTATACGTGAAGGATGTATGAGTAGTGGGTGCTTCAATTCTACCATATCACGTTAATGAAGAATGAATTATGTGTTGGAAATTGAAATTATGGGATTTGGGGTTAATAAAATGTTATTAAAAAAAAAAAAAAAAAAAAAAAATATATATATATATATATATATATATATATATATATTCTAATGATTCAAATATATTCACCTACATAAAGTGCATTTATTATTAAAATTATATTACATTCATTTATTTTTATTTATTATATTTAAATTTTCATAATAATTAAAAAATATTGACTAATTTTATTTTTATAAAAATATATTAATAATTAATTAAATTATTATTTATTTACATAATTATTTACTATATTTAATAGAGATAAAAGATAAAAATAAATTAATTTTCCTTAATTTTTTAAATATAATAAATAATTTTAGATAAAAAAATATATTAAATAAATATTAATAAATACATATTTACATTCATTAAAAAAATTTTTCTTATTAATTAAATTTAATTTATTAAAAGTACTTTAAAACCATTCATTTTAAACATATGAAATTCATATGATAGATTACTTTTAAAATTTATCTAATAAAAAATTTAATTATAATACATCAAAATTTATTAAAAAATATCAGATTATAAATAGGAAAATATATATATATATGCGCGCGGGGGCAGTCAACTGTTAATCCGATATCCCTTCTTGTTGACAAAATTAGGTATTCCTGTGAGCCACTACTCCATCGGCATCGCATTCATTTTTATTATTATTTTTTTGGATAGCATCATTTACAATGCATTTTTTTTTTCTTTAAAATACAATTATCTTTGATTGTTATGCAATGAATCATTTTCCTTTAAGATTATTGGTATACTCTTTTTATAAATATTTTACAATAATGCTACACGGATCCTGATTAAGAGAAATATATTAATATTTTCCATTTTTAATTATTTTTACTAATATTTAATAATTAAATACTATAATATAATATTATTTAATGTAAAAGGAGTGATATTTTCTATTAATTATAGAGTATCATTGATTATAGAGTAACATTATTGTTTTCAATGCAATTCATTTTTAAGTTTGATTGTCAGGATAGAACTTGTTTAATAAAAATCAAATCAGTTGAATTTAAATCGAACCAATTCTTTATTTTTTTTTTTAAAAAAAATTAGTAGAGGAAAATTAAACCCTGAGCCTCTAAATGTATATTAAAAAATCTTTTATCATCTAAACTACATCAAATCTCTACTATATTTCTTTTAATATATATATATATATATATATATATATATATATATATATATATATATATATATATATGACTATATAAAATATATTAAAATTAATTATTTTATTAATTTATTATATATTTACTTCATAAATATATAAATTTTTATATTTGTTGTGCCCCAAATTTTTAATATATTAGAATCTATCTCAGTTAAAATTTTAGAATGTTTTTAAAAGGTATTATATATTAAAGTTTAATTAAATTTATTTTTATAATTATTTGCACAGTATGTATAAAATATTTTAAACATCTTTCATTGATCACTCCTTATAAAATTATTAGTATTTATATTAATTATGAAATATATAATAATTTAATGTGTTATGTATATTTTAATTGCATATAATTATTACATAATAAAATGTGCTAGATGTTTTATTAATTGCTCCTTATAATTTAGTTAGTAATTTAATCAATTATGAACATATTATAATTAAATGTGTTATGCATATATTAGTTTCATAAAATTAGTACATAATACTATAGTATATGCTACATTTTGCATTAATAACGCATATTCAACTAGAGTATGTACTTATGTTACATGATAATTGCATATATAATTGATCATATTAATCTATTAGAGATTAAATAATATTTGAATTCAACCATATAATTATTTAGTTGCTTCATATCTAATAAATTTTAAATTAATTTATTTTATTTGAATTTGATTTAATTGTTCACACACTGCGATTTAGTTCAGTTTTAATTTTAAATGAAATTAGATTTTTAGTTTGGTTTGATTGGAAAGAATAATAAATTAATATTATATTTATAATTGATTTTGCTCACAATGTCATTTGATTGGTAATTAGTAATTAAAAATTCGATTTATTGTTAAAAAAATAAATTAAATTCTTTTATACTTTATATTTTTAAAACTTTTAATATATTAAAAATTCATGAAAATTTTAACTATTTGAAATGTTATTATTTAAAAAAAAAATTGGCATGATATTATAAATAATAATCCGTAAATATTTTAGAATTTTTATAATTAAAATAAATAAAATCTAACTTAAAAATAAACTTTAATTATTGTAAATATGTGTTTAATATGCTTAATCGTTAATGGTGGCTAAAATATTATGACTCTAAATTCTTTTAGTTTAAAAGATTTTGATATTATATATAAAATAAAAAAAATTATTAAACTAAACACAATTCAGCCAACGCTTTTTCATCAATATAATTAAAGCAACGTATTCCATATTTTTAGCATTTAATTATTGTAAACTTCACATTTCAGGAAACTAATTTTATTAAGGTTATCATTACCATTTTTTTTATAGCAATTGATTTGAATTGTGACTAAAATTTCATGATTTTTAATATTATTGAGTTAAAAATTAAATTATTTAATTTCTTAATGAAATTATCAGAAATAAAAAAAAAAAATAAAATACTTAGAGATGTACCAAAAATTAGCACACAATAAATTCTCAGTAAAGATGAGATCAGATAACACATTCACAGGCTGGCTCGCAGCCGGTGGATCACCAATCTTACACTTGCTACCTACATTTATAATAACCTCCAGGATTTGACACTAATAGAAAAAGAGCCTCGCTTGAAATTGCAAGACAGCCTGGACAAAAGGAAACCTTTTTTGCTTTTTTGAATTGCATCTGAGTCATCTCTCTCAGGACAAAGCAAACAAATATTTATTATTATCTTTTTTTTTTTTTTTTAAAAGGACAAGCCTTCATTCCAAGACAATTACTACTAACTCAAAGCGAAAAAAAGGCACATTATTTGCCATATTTCGTCATCACCGCTACTAAACATATTAGACTATATGCTACCCGCCAAAATCCACTTGTCCTCTACTGTATCCGCTCCAGATCCCCTTCTTTCAAGAGCTTCCCTTCACTCATTTTATATACAAGTAATCATTTGTTGTCTTTGAACAGCTGCTCTGCATTCTGTTCAACAGAAAAAGAGAGAGCCACAGAGAGAGATGGGCCTGCAATTGCTGAGAGTGTGGCTGTTGCTATTTTTGTTTGGACTAGTTGCTATTGTTGGGGGCGGAGGAGTGAATGTGGGTGACTTCAATATATGGCCAATGCCCAAATCGGTCACTAATGGGCACAGAAAACTGTACATGGCTCTGGATTTTCAGCTTATCACTGAGGGTACCAACTACAGCGATGCTTCTGGGATTTTAAAGGAAGCCTTCACCACAATGGTTGATGTAGTCCAAATGGACTATGCTCTTGATGCCAATTTCTCCGCTCTCCATCCATCTGTCGTCCTCAAAGGACTTCAAGTCCTTATTTCCTCTCCAAATGATCAGGTTTTCATAGATATTTGATATTCTTTAAGTAAAATAATCCGAACATTTTATTTTATTTTCTTGTTCATTTATTGCAAAAGAAGAGGATTTATTAATAGGCCTGCAATTACATTTTTTTTCTCATTTACTACGTTATTCTTTAATTTTTTTTGTTGCTCATGTAATAGCACTTCTTTTTCTTCTTTCAAACTGCAATAAAGAATAATGTGGAATTTGTATAGAAATTCTGGTTTTCACGAGTCATCTCTTACCATATTCGAGGACCTTGTGTATTTAGTGATATCCTTTATATGTATTTGTTGCTGGAAAACAAATTACAACTTTATAACACGTGTGAGGTAAAGGAAAATACAATTTAATATTATGCTATACTAGACAAATGTAAAAACACCTTGCGCTGAAATTTCTTCTGCTGCTTTACAGTTACAATACGGTATTGATGAGTCCTACAAATTATTAGTTCCTTCACCTTACAAGCCAGATTTTGCACATCTTGAGGTGGGTGCAACTGTTCCTTTTTCTACTTGGATTTTTGGTTGAAATATATTGTATTGTTTAGCCACTTTAAACCTGCTCAACACAAGAATTAGGTTGATGTCTCAGACTTAGGTTGATGTTCAGAAAGTAGCCATCTGGGAATCTCTTTTGCAATCTATTTCACTGTTTCTCGACTTTAAACCTTCTAAACTTTATAATTAAGTAGCTGTCCCCGGATGCATGTTCAGACTGTGTGATTTAGAAACTAGAGTCGGATGTTGTTTGATATTTCCCAATATAGTTTACAGAAACTGGCTAGCTTCACATATTTACACTTATTACATTGATTGTGTAGTCAGGATACTGTTAGTGGAGGCAGTCTGCAGACTCTTCACCTTTTGGACAATAAGAATTACACCCCAAAGGATGACTTGAGATACTATTCTAAGATTACTGAATGCATTATATTCACTATCTCAAGAATTACTATAATACATGTTTCCTAATAGAATTCTGTGTCCAGCAAAAGTAAATTCAGATAGTGCATATAGTGGAGCTAATTTTTGTATTAACAATTCTGCAGAATCAAATTTCCATGGCAAATCCACGCTTGATTTTGTCTTTTTGATCTTTACAAACAACTACACTTAACCATTTTTCAACAAATTCAATGCACTTTAGAGCCTTCTTTTTTATATTTTCAATGAAATCTCTATGTAGTTTTTTTATGAAAACATTATCCTCATTCTGTATTTCACGCAAGAGTATTCCATCAGATTACCTTTGGGTAGCCCTAAAAGTAGATAACTTGTCCAGTTGTCCTTGGCATGTCTCTATCATGAGTAAATGTTTTCCTCTCTCTCTCTCTCTCTCTCTCTCTCTGGCTGATTGAATTTACCAGTGGACCATTGTTTTAGCTTCTGACAATATGCTTCCATTGTGTTACCATACATGGATCATTCCGAGATCTTTATCGGGAAATTTAACTGGGAAGCCCTTCTTATTATCAATATCTACTGCAACAATAAACAACAATGACATTGGTGTTTGTTATAAATGTCTTAAATGCATTTTATGTGAACTTGCTGGGGTAGCACTGTAGCAGATTGCAAAATCATTATGGAGTTTTGTCTACATTAGTAACTTCTGATTCATGTGCAACTCTTTCATCAACTCAGATATTATATTTGAAACATTGCAGGCACAAACAGTTTATGGGGCTTTGCATGGGCTTCAGGTTAAGTGTGATTCTTTAAGACAAGAATCTATTGTTGTTTTTTATATTAATACCAAATTCAAGACCGTCAATCCATCTGAATAGACATAGAATATTGCAGACATTCAGCCAATTATGCCATTTTAACTCTGCAACCAGCAGGATTGAAGTTCTTATGGTCCCATGGACTATCATTGATCAGCCAAGATTCTCTTACCGGGGGCTCTTGATTGGTGAGTAGTTTCTATGTATATGTGCGTATGAGTGTCTGTTCCTCTTTATGAGGAATTTGAAGTGATTGCTTGTCTATTTCTTCTGAATCGCATACAATTTTTGAGATGTAGAAGTTTTATCTAAGTCATGTTTACTTGGCTGACAGACTTAGATTATTTACTAGTTAATTGTTCAGTTAGGCGGGGGTTTACCTGATGTTCTATCATTGTCCCACAGAGGGGTTATAAGCTCACCTCCAGTGAATATGGTTTGGAGGGTTATCCCAGCCTCTTGACAGGATGGTCTGCTATGGTTTATAAATCTTGGACCCAATCTGGTTTTTGCCAGTGTGAATGTGCTTGTCTAACTTATAAAGGAAATTTGTGCAGATACTTCACGACACTATCAGCCATTGCCAATGATTAAGAAAGTGATTGATTCTATGGTCTATGCAAAACTGGTATGTGATGCATAATTTACTAAGAAGGCAAAAGAATTTTCTTAAAGATTGTGTGATAGCAAGCTTTATTTGTACTTCTATTTGCTTTGAAATAACCAGTGATAATCTGTTATAAGCATTACATGTTTTCCTAATAGCCTTCACTACAAAACATAATACAGCTTCATTTTTTAGGCCTTTCCTTTTACATATTTAGTACAGCGTGTAACAGCCCAAGCCCAACTGACTGAAGTAACTTGAGGAATGAGTCTTAAATACTTGGCTCGAAATCACCAACCCAGATAAGTAGTTAGGGGTGTAAATGAACCAAGCTGCTTGTGAGCTACTCGATGTTCAGCTCTGTAGAAAGAGATGATTCTCATTGATATCAATTAATCTGTACATGGGTATATATATACAATTGATTCCTATAATTGTGTTTTACTAATTAGGAAGAAATCCTAAATAAGAAATCCTAAATAGGAATACAGAATACAAAATATACAGAGAAATAATATAGTGATTGACTTTCCATAACATAGTGATTGACTTTCCATAACACTCCCCCTCAAGTTGGAGCATAGATGTTAATCATGCCCAACTTGTTACAAATGTAGTCAATCCTAGCTCCATTCAGAGCTTTTGTGAAAATATCTCCTAATCGCTCTCCGCTTTGATGTGTCCTGTTGAGATGATCTGTTGTTGAATCTTTTCACGAATAAAGTGACAATCAATCTCAATATGTTTGGTCCGCTCATGAAACACTGGATTAGAAGCAATATGAAGAGCCGCTTGATTATCACACCACAATTTCACAGGCAGGGAGGTCTTAAAACCTGTCTCATCTAGTAATTGAAGTATCCACATTACCTCACATACTGATTGTGCCATGGCTCTGTATTCGGATTCAGCACTAGAACGAGAAACTACACTCTGCTTTTTGCTTCTCCAATACACCAAATTTCCTCCAATAAAAACGCAATATCCAGTAGTTGACCTCCTGTCAACCTTAGATCTAGCCCAATCGGCATCTGAAAAACATTCAACATTCAAATGCCCATGATTACCATATAGCAAACCTCTTCCTGGAGCACCCTTCAGATAACACAAGATTTGTTCCAAGGCTTCCCAATGAGCAACAGTTGGGGAAGACATAAACTGACTTACCACACTAACGGCATAAGCAATGTCAGGACGAGTGACTGTAAGGTAGTTCAATTTTCCTACCAATCTCCTGTATCTCTCTGGATCTTCAAACAACTCACTATCCCCTGCTAACAATTGTAAAGTTGGAGTCATTGGTGCGCTACAAGGCTTAGCACCTAATTTTCCTGTCTCTGTCAATAGATCGAGGACATATTTTCTTTGAGACAAGAAAATACCCTTCTTACCTCTCATAACTTCGATACCCAAGAAATACTTTAACAATCCCAAGTCTTTGGTCTGAAACTGAGTTTGGAGGAAGGTTTTAAGAGATGAAATACCTGCAGAGTCACTCCCAGTGATGACAATGTCATCCACATAGACTACCAAGAGAATTAGACCAGCCTCAGATTGTCTATAAAACTGAGTGATCACACTTACTCTTTTGCATACCAAATTCCTGTACTGCTTCACTGAATCTCCCAAACCATGCCCTAGGACTTTGTTTCAAGCCATAAAGAGACTTCCGAAACCTACAAACTTTGCCCAACTCCCCCTGAGCAATAAACCCAGGTGGTTGCTCCATATACACCTCCTCCTGAAGATCACCATGAAGGAAAGCATTCTTGATATCCAATTGATGCAGGGGCCAATCATATGTAGCTGCTAAAGAGATAAACAAGCGAATAGAAGTAAGTTTAGCTACAGGAGAAAAAGTATCAGAGTAATCAACCCCATATGTCTGAGCATATCCTTTTGCTACAAGGCGTGCTTTTAACCTAGCCACAGAACCATCAGGATTTACCTTTACTGTATATACCCATTTGCAACCAATAGCTTTCTTACCAGTGGGCAAAGGCAATAGTTCCCATGTACCATTAGCATCTAAAGCCTCCATTTCCTCTTTCATAGCATCACACCAGCCAGGATGAGACAGTGCCTCATCAATAGTATTAGGGATAGGAACAGAGTCTAAAGAAGTAACAAAACACCGAGAACAAGAAGACAATTGATTATAAGAAACAAAAGAAGAGATAGGGTAAGTACATGAACGTTTACCTTTACGAAGAGCAATGGGTAAGTCTAGATCAGAATCATGATTAGTATGAGGTATAGGATCTCCCAACGAAGTAGTTGGTGGAGGATCTGAGTCAGGAATCTCCAATCTCCTGGAATAAACATGAACAACGGGAGGTCGAGTAGGTCTAGAGACAGAAGGAACAGGCTGTGGGAGAGGACTAGACATTGGTTGGACAGTATATATTAAGAGATTATCCTCCTCCCCCTGATTCTCATACACAGATGATGGAGGAAAAAATGGAGTGGACTCAAAAAATGTGACATATGCAGAAATAAGATAACGATTAAGAGTAGGAGAGAAACAACGGTACCCTTTTTGAAGCCGGGAGTACCCAAGGAAGACACATTTGAGAGATTTTGGATCCAATTTAGTAACCTGTAGACGAACATCACGCACAAAACAGGTACAACAAAAAATACGGGGTTCAATAGGGAATAAAGATTTTGTAGGAAACAAAGTAGTATAAGGAATATCCCCATTAAGGACAGAAGACGGCATACGATTGATCAAAAAACATGTCGTAGAAACTGCATCCACCCAAAAGTGTTTAGGTACTTTCATCTAAAAAAGAAGAGCACGAGTTACCTCAAGAAGATGACAATTTTTTCTTTCGGCCACGCCATTTTGGGATGGGGTATCCACACAGGAAGACTGATGAAGAATGCCATTTTGTGTCATATAAGGCTGAAATTGTGCTGAAAAGTATTCTTTGGCATTGTCACTTCTTAATATGCGCACAGAAATATTAAATTGAGTTTTGATTTCATTACAAAAGGCACAAAAGATAGAAAACAACTCAGAACGATTCTTCATTAAATATAACCAGGTAACACGAGAGTAATCATCAACATAAGTAACAAATTAAAGAAATCCATTTTTAGATGTAAAATAACAAGGACCCTAAACATCAGAATGAACTAACTCAAAAGGTTATGAAGCCCGTTTATTGACTCTAGACACAGAAGGCAAACGATGATGTTTTGCAAACTGAAACGAATCACATTCTAGTACTGATAAAGACTGAAATTGAGGACACGACTTCTTCATGGTAGACAAAGAAGGATGACCCAATCTACAATGAGCTTCAAGAGGTGTTAAGGTCTGGAGCAAACAAGCGACGCGGTACATGATTTTCCGAATGTAAAGACCACGACTCGCGTCCTCTACCAATAATCTGCCGTCGTAAGATCCTGAAACAAACACCGTCGGAAAAAGGAAACAGAACAATTTAAGGTACGAGTAAGTTTACTAACGAAAGTAGATTAAAAGAGAATTTTGGTAGACACAAAATGTAAGACAAAGAAATTGACGAAGTCGGGTTCGCGATTCGAACCCATGACACAAGAAGTAGAACCATCAGCTAAAGTAATGAGAGGAAGTGAGATTAGACGTAGCGGATAGAAGACTAGAATTACTGTCATGTGATCCGCCGCACTGAATCAATAACCCATTTGGATGAAGAAGACACAAGACATGTAGTGGATTTACTGACTCGTGATCGCGATGTGAGGGGAACCGGTAGGCTTTAGAGATGCACGATCATCGAAAAATTGTGCAAAATCCTCTGCAGATACCAAAATAGTTTTCTCGGAGGAAGATATCAGTAGAATTCTCTCACGCCATATTTGCCATTTGTGATTGCTGATTTTTTCTCTGAAGTTGCGGACAATTATATTTTGTATGGCCAGGCTCATGGCAATAATAACAAATGACTCCTCTTGAGTCCTGATTAGAACTAGCCTCTCAATTACGCTGATTACATTTGCTGTAATTCCTCCTCTACTTCCTCTTCTATTACCTGTTGTCCATTTGGATTACGGCTAATAAGAGCACTCTTGGCAAGTGAAGATTGAGTACTCTGCTGAAGGACCCGTGTGAACGTTTCATGCAAAGAGGAAATCTCGAATCGAGAGAATCGAGATTTAGCGCCTCATACTCAAGGAAGGCTCGCAAGAAAACTCATAATAGCTTGCTTCTCCCGTTGGGCTCTTGAACTTTCACATCAGGACTAAAAGGCAACAATACATTAAGTTCCTCATATACCCATTTAAAATCCATAAAATAAGCCGTGAGAGACTTATTCTCTTTCTCAGCACGGTAAAATGCCTTACAAACATCATAAATACGGGAGATATTCCATTTACCAGAATACAGAAAATCTAAGTAATCCATCAATTCCTTAACAAATTCACAGTGATTAATTAAACTAATTACCTCACTATGAATCGAGTTCAAGCCGCAAAACAACCGAGCATCCTCCCTTAGCCAAGTTTGTCGTGTATCATCAGTGGGCGGATCTTTAGTAAGGTGATCATCCTTATCAATGCTACGCAAATAGACCCTAACAGTTTTACTCCACTCCAGGTAATTCGAACCATTAAGTTTGTGTTCCGTGATCTTAGTCATCACCGGAATCACATCAGAAATAACATTCTTATTGTCTGCCATTTATTGAGATAAAGAAAACTAACCGAAACGCTAATCCAAAGTGCTTATAGCAGCAAAATAATCCAAAATCACAAATCAAGCAAATACCGAAATAGGATCTGAGAGCCAAACCTCAGAAGTCCTTTAATGGTTATACTGGATCAGGCAACAGCACACAGTGGTGGAATGAGGGGATTGAGATGACGCCGGTGATGTTGATCAGGGTTGAAACGCAGGCCGGGCGCCAAGGTCTCTCCCGAAATGGGTAGTGAGAACAAATAGTCACCCTAGATTGATGACCTGCTCTGATACCATGTAGAAAGAGATGATTCTCATTGATATCAATTAATCTGTACATGGGTATATATATACAATTGATTCCTATAATTGTGTTCTACTAATTAGGAAGAAATCCTAAATAAGAAATCCTAAATAGGAATACAGAATACAAAATATACAGAGAAATAATATAGTGATTGACTTTCCATAACATAGTGATTGACTTTCCATAACAAGCTCGATAAAAGCTCGGCTCGGCTCGGCTCGGCTTCTAAACGAGCCGAGCTCGAGCTCGAATTTTAGGTTCGTTTAATAATGAGCCGAACTTGAGCTTTGCAGTATTCAACTTGAGCTCGAGTTTGAGCTTAGCTCGTTTATAGGTTCATGAGCTGGCTCGTTGAACAGGCTCATGAGTAGGCTCGTTTACAAAAGCATTTATATTAGTTATTGTAATTTTATAATGTTATAAATATATTTGTTTTGTTTATAATTATTTTTAAAATAATATATTACTTAAAAATATGATATAAACAATAAATAAAATATATTTATAATTATATAGTTATTTGTGCTTTAGATTTATTTTTTACAAAAATAAGTTAATTTTTATATAAGAATAAATTTAGAATATTAAATAACAAATACATAAAAATTATTATGAACTATTTTATCTATATTAAATTACTAAAAAAATTAAAATTACATACTTTTGGTGTTGGTGTGATTTGAAACATGAAGCATATCTCTCTCTCTTTCTTCCTTCTCTATTAAGATTTTGAACTTTTAAAAGATTAAGCCTCAAAATTAACACTAATACTCAACTCAACTCAATTAAGTCTTTATCCCAAGAATTTTGAGTCAGCTATATGGATTCTCTTTCTCCATTCTAAACGATTTTGGGTTAAATCCTCATAAATGTGTAATACTTCTAGGTCATGTTGTATTACTCTCCTCCAAGTCAGTTTAGGTCTACCCCTTCTTTTCTTTCTATCCTCTAACCTAATGTGCTCTACTTGTCTAACTGGAGCTTCCGTATATATCTAACAATTATTATTACTAATATATCTAACAATTATTATTACTTTCTCTCTATATGTAGTCTCTCTTCCAATCTCTGACTAGTTTTTTTTTTTTTTATGTGAACTTTAAACCTTAAAAGATTAATATTCAATTTTAATACTAAGCTATCTATCCATTATTATTATTTTCCTCTCTCTTTAAGTACTTTCTCTTTATGCATTATTTCAAAATTTCTCTCTCTTAAATCTTTTCTTACTTAATATTGTCCACTTATTCCTCAAAAATTAAATTGTCAATATATTAATTTTAAATCATAATACTATTAAGTTTAGTCAAGAGCCATGACATTAGATAAGGATGATCACCTTACTAAAGACCCACCTACTGATGATACACGGCAAACTTGGCTAAGGGAGGATGCTCAGTTGTTTTTGCAGCTTCGGAACTCGATTCACAGTGAAGTAATTAGTTTAATTAATCACTGTGAATTTGTTAAGGAATTGATGGATTACTTAGATTTTCTGTATTCTGGTAAAGGGAATATCTCCCGTATTTATGATGTTTGTAAGGCATTCTACCGTGCTGAGAAAGAAGATAAGTCTCTCACGGCTTATTTTATGGATTTTAAACGGGTATATGAGGAACTTAATGTATTATTGCCTTTTAGTTCTGATGTGAAAGTTCAGCAGGCCCAACGGAAGCAACTGGCTGTTATGAGTTTTCTTGCAAGCCTTCCTTCAGAGTGTGAGACTGCTAAATCTTAGATTCTCTCCAGTTCTGAGATTTCCTCTTTGTATGAAATGTTCACACTGGTCCTTCGTACAGAGAGTACTCAATCTTCACAGCCTGCTAGTAGTGCTCTTATTAGCCGTAATCCAAATAGACAACAGGGTAATAGAAGAGGAAGTAGAGGAGGAATTACAGGCAATAGAGGTAATCAGCGTAATGGGGAGGCTAGTTCTAATCATGACTCAAGAGGAGTCATTTGTTATTATTGCCATGAGCCTAGCCATACAAAATATAATTGTCTGCAACTTCAGAGGAAAAATCAGCGATCACAGATGGCAAATATGGCAACAGAGGATTCTACAGTATCTTCCTCTGAGAAAACTGTTTTGGTATCTACAGAGGATTTTGCACAGTTTTCCCAGTATCAGGCATCTCTAAAGCCTACTAGTTCCCCTGTTACTACGATCGCTGAGTTAGGTAAATCCACTACATGTCTTATATCTTTCTCATCCAAACGGGTTATTGATTCTGGTGCGATAGATCACATGATAGGTAATTCTAGTCTTCTATTTGTTTTTCAGTCTAATCTCACTTCCTCTACTATTATTTTAGTTGATGGTTCTACTTCTTGTGTCATGGGTTCTGGAACTGTGAACCCGACTTAGTCAATTTCTTTGTCATCTGTTTTATGTCTACAAAAATTCTCTTTTAATCTACTTTCTGTTAGTAAATTTACTCGTACTTTAAATTATTCTGTTTCCTTTTTTCCTGACTAGTGTTTGTTTCAGGATCTTACGACGAAGCAAATTATTTGTAGAGGACGTGAGTCAGGTAGTCTCTACATTCTGGAAAATCATGTACCACGGTCGCTTGTTTGCTCCAGTACCTTAACACCTCTTGAAGCTCATTGTAGATTCGGCCATCCTTCTTTGTCTACCATGAAGAAGCTGTGTCCTCAGTTTCAGTCTTGTAGAAAGAGATGATTCTCCTTGATTTCAATTAATATGTACATGGGTATATATATACAATTGATTCCTATAATTGTGTTCTACTAATTAGGAAGAAATCCTAAATAAGAAATCCTAAATAGGAATACAGAATATAGAATATACAGAGAAATAATATAGTGATTGACTTTCCATAACACTCCCCCTCAAGTTGGAGCATAGATGTTAATCATGCCCAACTTGTTACAAATGTAGTCGATCCTAGCTCCATTCAGAGCTTTTGTGAAAATATCTCCTAACTGCTCTCCAGTTTTGATGTGTCCTGTTGAGATGATCTGTTGTTGAATCTTTTCACGAATAAAGTGACAATCAATCTCAATATGTTTGGTTTGCTCATGAAACACCGGATTAGAAGCAATGTGAAGAGCAGCTTGATTATCACACCACAATTTCGCAGGCAGGGAGGTCTTAAAACCTGTCTCATTTAGTAATTGAAGTATCCACATTACCTCACATACTGATTGTGCTATGGCTCTGTATTCGGATTCAACACTAGATCGAGAAACTGCACTCTGCTTCTTGCTTCTCCAAGACACCAAATTTTCTCCAATAAAAACGCAATATCCAGTAGTTGACCTCCTGTCAACCTTAGATACAGCCCAGTCGGCATCTGAAAAACATTCAATATTCAAATGCCCATGATTACCATATAGCAAACCTCTTCCTGGAGCGCCCTTCAGATAACACAAGATTTGTTCCAAGGCTTCCCAATGAGCAATAGTTGGGAAAGACATAAACTGACTTACCACACTAACGGCATAAGCAATGTTAGGACGAGTGACTGTAAGGTAGTTCAATTTTCCTACCAATCTCCTGTATCTCTCTGGATCTTCAAACAACTCACTATCCCCTGCTAACAGTTGTAAAGTTGGAGTCATTGGTGCGCTACAAGGCTTCGCACCTTATTTTCCTGTCTCTGTCAATAGATCGAGGACATATTTTCTTTGAGATAAGAAAATACCCTTCTTACCTCTCATAACTTCGATACCCAAGAAATACTTTAACAATCCCAAGTCTTTGGTCTGAAACTGAGTTTGGAGGAAGATTTTAAGAGATGAAATACCTGCAGAGTTACTCCCAGTGATGACAATGTCATCCACATAGACTACCAAGAGAATTAGACCAGCCTCAGATTGCCTATAAAATACTGAGTGATCACACTTACTCTTTTGCATACCAAATTCCTGTACTGCTTCACTGAATCTCCCAAACCATGCCCTAGGACTTTGTTTCAAGCCATAAAGAGACTTCCGAAGCCTACAAACTTTACCCAACTCCCCCTGAGCAACAAACCCAGGTGGTTGCTCCATATACACCTCCTCCTGAAGATCACCATGAAGGAAAGCATTCTTGATATCCAATTGATGCAGGGGCCAATTATATGTAGCTGCTAAAGAGATAAACAAGCGAATAGAAGTAAGTTTAGCTACAGGAGAAAAAGTATCAGAGTAATCAACCCCATATGTCTGAGCATATCCTTTTGCTACAAGGCGTGCTTTTAACCTAGCCAGTAACCATCGGGATTTACCTTTCATCAGAATACCCATTTGCAACCAATAGCTTTCTTACCAGTGGACAAAGGCAATAGTTCCCATGTACCATTAGCATCTAAAGCCTCCATTTCCTCTTTCATAGCATCACACCAGCCAGGATGAGATAGTGCCTCACCAACAGTATTAGGGATAGGAACAGAGTCTAAAGAAGTAACAAAACACCGAGAACAAGAAGACAATTAATTATAAGAAACAAAAGAAGAGATAGGGTAAGTACATGAACGTTTACCTTTACGAAGAGCAATGGGTAAGTCTAGATCAGAATCATGATCAATATGAGGTACAGGATCTCCCAACGAAGTAGCTGGTGGAGGATCTGAGTTAGGAATCTCCAATCTCCTGGAATAAACATGAACAACGGGAGGTCGAGTAGGTCCAGAGACAGAAGGAACAGGCTGTGGGAGAGGACTAGACATTGGTTGGACAGTATATATTAAGAGATCATCCTCCTCCCCCTGACTCTCATACACAGATAATGGAGGAAAAAATAGAGTGGACTCAAAAAATGTGACATCTGCAGAAACAAGATAACGATTAAGAGTAAGAGAGAAACAACGGTACCCTTTTTGGAGCCGGGAGTACCCAAGGAAGACACATTTGAGAGATTTTGGATCCAATTTAGTAACCTGTGGACGAACATCACGCATAAAACAGGTACAACAAAAAATACGGGGTTCAATAGGAAACAAAGATTTTATAGGAAACAAAGCAGTATAAAGAATATCCCCATTAAGGACAGAAGACGGCATACGATTGATAAAAAAATATGCCGTAGAAACTGCATCCGCCCAAAAATGTTTAGGTACTTTCATCTGAAAAAGAAGAGCACGAGTTACCTCAAGAAGATGCCGATTTTTTCTTTCGGCCACACCATTTTGGGATGGGGTATCCACATAGGAAGACTGATGAAGAATGCCATTTTGTATCATATAAGACTGAAATTGTGCTGAAAAGTATTCTTTGGCATTATCACTTCTTAATATGTGCACAGAAATATTAAATCGAGTTTTGATTTCATTACAAAAGGCACAAAAGATAGAAAACAACTCAGAACGATTCTTCATTAAATATAACCAGGTAACACGAGAGTAATCATCAACAAAAGTAACAAAATAACGAAATCCAGTTTTAGAAGTAACATAACAAGGACCCCAAACATCAGAATGAACTAACTCAAAAGGGGATGAAGCCCGTTTATTGACTCTAGACACAGAAGGCAAACGATGATGTTTTGTAAACTAACACGACTCACATTCTAGTACTGATAAAGACTGAAATTGAGGACACAGCTTCTTTATGGTAGACAAAGAAGGATGACCCAATCTACAATGAGCTTCAAGAGGTGTTAAGGTTCTGGAGCAAACAAGCAACCGCGGTACATGATTTTCCAGAATGTAGAGACCACCTGACTCGCGTCCTCTACCAATAATCTGCTTCGTCGTAAGATCCTGAAACAAACACTGGTCAGGAAAAAAGGAAACAGAACAATTTAAGGTACGAGTAAGTTTACTAACAGAAAGTAGATTAAAAGAGAATTTTAGTAGACACAAAGTAAGACAAAGAAATTGACGAAGTCGGGTTCAGCCTTCGAAACCCATGACACAAGAAGTAGAACCATCAGTTAAAGTAACAGTAGAGGAAGTGAGATTAGACTGAAAGGCAGATAGAAGACTAGAATTACCTGTCATGTGATCTGTCGCACCAAAATCAATAACCCATTTGGATGAGGAAGACACAAGGCATGTAGTGGATTTACCTGACTCAGCGATCGCAGTGTGAGGAACCGTAGGCTTTAGAGATGCGACATCGGGAAAATTGTGCAAAATCCTCTGCAGATACAAAAATAGTTTTCTCAGAGGAAGATACTGTTGAATTCTCTGCTGCCATATTTGCCATCTGTGATAGCTGATTTTTCCTCTGAAGTTGCGGACAATTATATTTTGTATGGCCAGGCTCATGGCAATAATAACAAATGACTCCTCTTGAGTCCTGATTAGAACTAGCCTCTCTATTATGCTGATTACATTGCTGTAATTCCTCCTCTACTTCCTCTTCTATTACCCGTTGTCCATTTGGATTACGGCTAATAAGAGCACTCTTGGCAGTCGTGAAGATTGAGTACTCTGCACGAAGGACCCGTGTGAACGTTTCATGCAAAGAGGAAATCTCGAATCGAGAGAATCGAGATTTAGCAGTCTCATACTCAAGGAAGGCCTGTAAGAAAACTCATAATGACCAGTTGCTCGTTGGGCTCTTTGAACTTTCACATCGTGACTAAAAGGCAACAATACATTAAGTTCCTCATATACCCGCTTAAAATCCATAAAATAAGCCGTGAGAGACTTATCCTCTTTCGATCAGTAGAATGCCTTACAAACATCATAAATACGGAGATATTCCCTTTACCCGAATACTTAAAATCTTAGTAATCCATCAATTCCTTAACAAATTCACAGTGATTAATTAAACTAATTACCTCACTATGAATCGAGTTCCGAAGCTGCAAAAACAACCGAGCATCCTCCCTTAGCCAAGTTTGTCGTGTATCATCAGTGGGTGGATCTTTAGTAAGGTGATCATCCTTATCAATGCTACGCAAATAGACCCTAACAGTCTTGCTCCACTCCAGGTAATTCGAACCATTAAGTTTGTGTTCCGTGATCTTAGTCATCACCGGAATCACATCAGAAATAACATTCTTATTGTCTGCCATTTGTTGAGACAAAGAAAACTAACCGAAACGCTAATCCAAAGTGCTTATAGCAGCAAAATAACCCAAAATCACAAATCAAGCAAATACCGAAATAGGATCTGAGAGCCAAACCTCAGAAGTCCTTTAATGGTGTACTGGATCAGGCAACAGCACACAGTGGTGGAATGAGGGGGTTGCGGCGACGCTGGCGATGTTGATCGGGGTTGAAATAGCCGATCGGCGGCTAAGGTCTCTCCTGAGCTGGATAGTGAGAACAAATAGTCACCCTAGATTGATGACCTGCTCTGATACCATGTAGAAAGAGATGATTCTCCTTGATTTCAATTAATCTGTACATGGGTATATATATACAATTGATTCCTATAATTGTGTTCTACTAATTAGGAAGAAATCCTAAATAAGAAATCCTAAATAGGAATACAGAATATAGAATATACAGAGAAATAATATAGTGATTGACTTTCCATAACAAGTCTTTATCAGTACTAGAATGTGAGTCGTGTCAGTTTGTAAAACATCATCGTTTGCCTTCTGTGTCTATAGTCATTAAACGGGCTTCATCCCCTTTTGAGTTAGTTCATTCTGATGTTTGGGGTCCTTGTTCTGTTATTTCTAAAACTGAATTTCGTTATTTTGTTACTTTTGTTGATGATTACTCTCGTGTTACCTGGTTATATTTAATGAAGAATCGTTCTGAGTTGTTTCCTATCTTTTCTGCCTTTTGTAATGAAATCAAAACTCAATTTAACATTTCTGTGTGCATATTAAGAAGTAACAATGCCAAAGAATATTTTTCAGCACAATTTCAGTCTTATATGATACAAAATGACATTCTTCATCAGTCTCTTTCTGTGTTGATACCCCATCCCAGAATGACGAGGCAGAAAGAAAAAATTGGCATCTTCTTGAGGTAACTCGTGCTCTTCTTTTTCATATGAAAGTTCCTAAACACTTTTGGGTAGATGCAGTTTCTACGGCATATTTTTTGATCAATCGTATGCCGTCTTCTATCCTTAATGGGTATATTCTTTATACTGCTTTATTTCCTATAAAATCTTTATTCCCTGTTGAATCCCGTATTTTTTGTTGTATCTGTTTTGTGCGTGATGTTCGTCCACAGGTTACTAAATTGGATTTGAAGTCTCTTAAATGTGTTTTTCTTGAGTACTCCCGGCTCTAAAAAGGGTACCGCTGTTTCTCTCCTACTCTTAATCGTTATCTTGTTTCTGCAGATGTCACATTTTTTGAGTTCACTCCATTCTTTCCTCAATCATCTGTGTATGAGAGTCAGGGGGAGGAGAATGATCTCTTAATATATACTGTCCAACCAATGTCTAGTCCTCTCCCACAGCTTGTTCTTTCTGTCTCTAAACCTATTCGACCTCTCGTTGTTCATGTTTATTCCAGGAGATTGGAGATTCCTGACTTAGATCCTCCACCAGCTACTTTGTTGGGAGATCCTGTACCTCATACTGATCATGATTCTGACCTAGACTTACCCATTGCTCTTTGTAAAGATAAGCGTTCATGCACTTACCCTATCTCTTCTTTTGTTTCTTATAATCAATTGTCTTCTTGTTCTCGGTGTTTTGTTACTTTTTTAGACTATATTCCTATCCCTAATCATTGGTGAGGCCTTTGTCTCATCCCGGCCGTGTCTTTGCTATGAAAGAGGAAATGAAGGCTTTAGATACTAATGGTACATGGGAACTGTTGCCTTTGCCCACTGGTAAGAAAGCTATTGATTGCAAATGGGTATTTACAATAAAAGTAAATCCTGATGGTTCTATGGCTAGGTTAAAAGCACGCCTTGTGGCAAAAGGATATGCTCAGACATATGGGGTTGATTACTCTGACACTTTTTCTCCTGTAGCTAAACTTACTTCTGTTCGCTTGTTTATCTCTTTAGCAGCTACATATGATTGGCCCATGCACCAATTGGATATCAAGAATGCTTTCTTTCATGGTGATCTTTAGGAGGAGGTGTATATGGAGCAACCACCTAGGTTTGTTGCTCAGGGGGAGTTGGGTAAAATTTCTAGGCTTCGGAAGTCTCTTTATGGCTTGAAACAAAGTCTTAGGGCCTGGTTTGGGAGATTCAGTGAAGCAGCAAAGGAATTTAGCATGCAAAAGAGTAAGTGTGATCACTCAGTATTTTATAGGCAATCTGAGGCTGGTCTAATTCTCCTGGTAGTCTATGTGGATGACATTGTCATCACTGGGAGTGACTCTGCAAGTATTTCATCTCTTAAAACCTTCCTCCAAACCCAGTTTCAGACCAAAGACTTGGGATTGTTAAAGTATTTCTTAGGTATTGAAGTTATGAGAAGTAAGAAGGATATTTTCTTGTTTCAAAGAAAATATGTCCTCGATCTATTGACAGAGATAGGAAAATTAGGTGCTAAGCCTTGCAGTGCACCAATGACTCCAAACAGTCACTCATCCTGATATTGCTTATGTCGTTAGTGTGGTAAGTCAGTTTATGTCTTCCCTAACTGTTGCTTATTGGGAAGCTTTGGGACAAATCTTGTGTTATCTGAATGGAAGAGGTTTGTTATATGGTAATCATGGGCATTTGAATGTTGAATATTTTTCAGATGCTGACTGGGCTGGATCTAAGGTTGACAGGAGGTCAACTATTGGATATTGCATTTTTGTTAGAGGAAATTTGGTGTCTTGGAAAAGCAAGAAGCAGAGTATAGTTTCTCAATCTAGTGCTGAATCAAAATACATAGCCATGGCACAATCAGTATGTGAGGTAATGTGAATACTTTAATTACTAGATGAGACAAATTTTAAGACCTCCCTGCCTGCAAAATTGTGGTGTAATAATCAAGCTGCTCTCCATATTGCTTCTAATCCGGTGTTTCATGAGCGGACAAAATATATTGAGATTGATTGTCACTTTGTTTGTGAAAAGATTCAACAACAGATCATCTCAACAACAGATCATCTCAACAGGACACATCAAAACTGGAGAGCAGTTATGAGGTATTTTCACAAAAGCTCTGAATGGAGCTAGGATTGACTACATTTGTAACAAGTTAGGCATGATTAACATCTATGCTCCAACTTGAGGGGGAGTGTTATGGAAAGTCAATCACTATATTATTTCTCTGTATATTCTGTACTCTGTATTCCTATTTAGGATTTCTTATTTAGGATTTCTTCCTAATTAGTAGAACACAATTATAGGAATCAATTGTATATATATACCCATGTACAGATTAATTGAAATGAAGGAGAATCACCTCTTTCTACACACATTTATGTAATTGAGTTTATTATAATTGTCATTAATATATTGATATCATATAATATCTTGTATTTATATCACATAGTAATTTTTTTTTAATTAAATCATAATACTATTGAGTTTAGTTAGTCATGAGATTAGATTGTGTGTGTGTGTATATATATATACATGTAATTGAGTTGATTATAATTATAATTAATATATTGATATCATATAATATCTTGAATTTGTATCACATGGTAATCTTTTTAATTAAATTATAATACTATTGAGTTTAGTTGAGAGCCATGAAATTAGATTAAGTGTATGTATGATGTAAACATGATTTTTAATCAAATTTGTACCTTAAAAATTTATAAATGTAATAATAAATATGATAAAATTTTAATTATATATTATATTGTGCCATTAGGCTTTTATTGTAGTAAATTATTTATATAAAATAAAAGTAAGTTAAAATTTAGAAATAAAAGCTAATAAATTAAAAAAAAAAGGAACAAAAATCCTGATGTGGTACTAAAGGGGTGGGGGGAGTTGTGGCTTCCTTATAAAAGGGAAGCCACACCCCCCCTCCCCCTCCCCCCCAAACTTAAATGCTTTTTGCTGGTTGGCTAGCAAGCCAACATGTGGAGCCCAAATGAGCTCCTTAATACTTTTTTTTTCAATTTTAAATTTATTTTAATTAAGATTAAATATATTTTTAATTATAATTAATTTATTTTTATTCAAATTAAATTTTATTTTAATATAATAATATTAACGAGCTGGTGTTGAGCTCAAATTCGAGCTTGAGTTGAGCTTAAATTCTAGCTTGAGTTGAGCTCAAATTCGAGCTTGAGTTTAGTTTATTTAGATTATAAATGAGTCGAACTCGAGCTTGATTCGTTTGCATTATAAATGAATTTGATTCGAGCCGAGCTCGAGCTTAGTATATATATAATGAGCCGAGTGTGAGCGTGAATATTAAAGCACGAATCGAGCTCGAGCTTGAAAAAAAATACAATGAGCTGAGCTTGAACTATTCAAAGCTCGGCTTGGCTTGTTTACTATTTAACATAATTTCCTTCACTTCTCTTGCCAATGTGGGATGTCACACAGAGAAAACTTTCGTTTTGCTTCTTTTTACTGGTTTGCTGCCTGAAGGACTGAAGTTCCAGCTTTTGTAGATCTTATCTATGGAAGTTTACAGAAACAAATCAAGAAAAAGAAAAGGATCTAGTTCTGCACACAGCAGATTCCTGCATGCTTAGGTTCTTTTAACATGAAAGCTGGTGCATCATATAGGAGGGGTCTAGGAATCTGCCTACTAACTCTTTATGCTGGGCCAAACTTAAATAATTGATGGGTTTTAGAGTTTGGATTTGAAAAAGAAAGGGCGAGTTTGTAAAGTGGATATGGTTACCGTTTAGTTGATAAGATTAGTAAATTGGGTTATTCTAGAAGGCAAACTTTGGGAAAAGACAGAGAAAGAAAGAGAGAGCAGATAAAATTCACACCAGGCATAAATACATTTCAAACCATATCAAAATACTCAATTAAGTTGTCTGAAGTCAGTAAGTCATAGAAAAATAATCAGTTTATTATAGGGCATGCGTATGGAGAGCCAAAGACTATTCCTAGTGACGCCAGTATTTGTAAAATGCTAAACCAAGGGATTTCTCATCAACAACAAAGTGCAAGCAAACAAAACTTTAAACAAAACAAACAGAACTTTACTTTGTTAAATAGTAAGATAATAACAGTTACGTAATGTTGTAAATAAAAAAAAAAAAGGAAACCAGTCTAAATTTTCAGAATTAAGAAATAAATCAAGATAAATTGAAAATTTCTTTTTCCTTGATTCAATTAATAAGATTTGGATTTTTTTTTTTTTATGTTGCCCAAATGAAACTGTCTTTCTTGTATCTGGTGGAGAAAGCTGCAACTTTATAACCTCTCCAGTTGACTGGCTTGTTGATATAATTTGTAAGAAGCAATAAGATGGGCTACATTTTCACCTCATATAGCTCCAGCAGCAATGCATTCATTGTTATCATAGGGCTATTTTATGCAAAGAATTAAGGTGGTTTAATATCAACATAATTAGGAGTTGAGTTGTGAACTGGTAAGTTAGCCAATTGATTGACATACCAATTCCCTGGTCAAGTGTACTTCATGAATTGATTCTTTGCAGAATGTTTTGCATTGGCACATTGTGGATACACAATCTTTCCCTCTGGAGATACCTTCGTATCCAAAACTGTGGGATGGTGCTTATTCATTTTCAGAGCGGTACACTTTTGCTGAGGCTGCTGAAATTGTAAGGCAAGTAATTTCTGCTTTTTTCACCTTCCACTTGTTTACCTACTTATTTTCTCCCTGATTGTATTATTTCTAATAACGAATAACAATTTTGCAGTTATGCCCAGAGGCGAGGAATCAATGTATTGGCTGAAATTGATGTTCCTGGACATGCACTCTCATGGTAGTGATAATGTTCTCATTGTTCCAAAGTTTATATTTTCCTTTAATAAATAGTGAGTGCTGTATCAGGTAGATTAAAAAGTTTTTGCCTCCACTTACCAAAAAAAAAAAAGGTTTTTGCCTCCAATATTGACTTTTCTGTGGTAACTTTTTAGATGGTAAGTCTATATCTCCTCAAGGCGAATTTAGGAATTCAGGGTTTGACTTCTGATCATGGGTGCAGCAATAATTAGAGAATCTTCACTTGAAACAATACTCATTAGTAGATTTTATGGATAGTAAAAGAGAAGTACTTGCAGTTAGTATCAGTAACACTAAACTGTTGGCTCTTGTTTCAGTTTGGCTAGAACTTAGAAAGATTTATTGAGTGCCAAAAGAGGAGTTTAATTCAGTATCCCCTGTTAGTTTCTCATACATCTATTGCAATTAGCATCGGTAAAATTTATGCAAAAATGAATAACTGACAAGGGTCACTAATTTGCGGAAGCAAACATGACCAGCAGTTAAGGTCCATGGTCTGGTTTTATAGTGAAAGTCTTAGGCCTCGTTACAAAAAGGTCACAAGCTGCAAGGCAGTGTTAACTCGTTACATTATACATAAGTGTTGACAGGGTAGGATTGTTCATAGCACATACTTTACAGTTGAACCTTAAGTAGATATGGCCTTTAAGGCCAGCTTACAGTGAGGTAGATGATCCAGATTGTCATAATTTAAAGGCATTGCTTTTCGAAAACCCTATGACAGTTTGAAAAACTGAAAAAAAAAATGATGTTTGTCATTTCTTCTTTGATATAGGACCATTAAGGTGTATTACATACATCGTTTCAACAAAAAAAAAAGTGTAGGACATACAAAATATTCAAGTAATATAATGGCAATTTTTCTTGTCCTTTATAGGGGGAGGGGCTATCCTTCTTTATGGCCATCAAAAAATTGTCAACAGCCTCTTGATGTGAGCAGTGAGTTTACATTTAAAGTAATAGATGGAATTCTTTCAGGTATTGCCTCACTGCCCTCACAAACTTGATGGAATTTGATGTTATCATGTAATGAAGACATTAGGAAAATAAAGTGTCAATGCAATTTTTCTTGTCAGTAAGTATGCTTAATTCTATCAGGAAGGGTAAAAAAAGGGCTAACAGGACTTCATTTTTCATGTTTCAGATTTCAGTAAGATCTTTAAATTCAAATTTGTTCACTTGGGAGGTGATGAAGTTGACACAAGTAAGTTTAACACCTATATTTGACTCTCACCATCAATAGCATTCAGCATTTATTGTCGACTACATTGCGTAATTTTTTTCCTCAGCTCCTAAGGCTTCCAGCTTTTTCTTGTCAAGGTTTAAGGTGATAGTGATGTAGAACCAGCAGGGTATTGGGGATGAGGGGTGAGAAACAATTTCTCAACTTGAAGAGAAAGACATTCTCAGTTTATTAGCTCAAAGCAATAGTCAATAATCATGAAATCTCTAAATATTTAGGGATCCTAGGCCCTGTTTATAGACTAATCACATTAGGTTTAGGAACCCTAATTCCAATTCTAATTAGGAATCACAAATTACAAAGCAAATAAAACTTGTAACTTCTAAATAAAATAAAGTACTATTTATTTTTTTCCTAAAATAAGTAGTAGTAGAATCTCTAGGATTTCCTACATTAGATAGTCTTTGTGATTGCAAACCTAAAGTTATCTTTCTAAATCTTTAGGATGAAAGTTTGTTATATAGTTGCAATGACTACTGTTTATTATATGGGCGGTAACAAGTAATCAAATCTAGATTGCTAGGTGCATGTAGATAGCTTTCCAAAGGGGAAATTTTAAATTTTTCTGATAATAAATAGTGTTGTGAAGTAGGAATAATTATCTTGAAGCTTAGCTTCACAATAATTCTTTACAAATTCTCAACCCTTTGCGTGTTTTCTTAACATTCTTGGGTATTTAACTTGAGTGTGAAAAAGCAACATGCAAGGTCAGAATAGTTGCAAGAAACTATAGTGGTAGGCAGGAAAAGTTGTAGCAAAGTGTGGTGGACAGATAAAATTAGGCAATGGTCACAAAGGGGGTGATTTCTATTGGGAACTATGAATCTTCCATGCTTTTTTTTTTTTCACTTACAAAAATATGATTTTCACAATTTCCTTAATTCTGATGGAACTGAATCATATAATCGCATCATTCATTTCAGGTTGTTGGATGTCAACTCCTCATATAATGAACTGGTAACAATCCTACTATATTATTTATGGTTGCAATCCATCATTTGATATTATGACAAAAGTTGCATCCAAACTGTCATATAAAACCATTTTACTCACAACAGTTGCATTGAATAATTTTCTTACTAATTGACTTTGTGTGGATACTATTCATTAGTTGTGCTTTATAGGTATCCAGTTCTTCTTAATGTCATATCTTTTAGTTCCATTTTATATTCCAATTCCATGTATGGAAAAAGAGCACAGAAATTCTAATCCTACTCAACATTTTGAGCCTTCACTGTCAAGAGAGCCTATTTCATTCCTGAGTCCAGACTCTCCTGAAACTGCAGGTTAAGAAAGCATGGTATGAATGAATCTGAAGCTTATCAGTACTTTGTCCTGCGAGCACAGAAAATTGCTTTGTCCCATGGATATGAAATTGTTAACTGGTACTTTACCTTATGGAAAAAAGTTAGATATTAATTGCATAGTTTTAGATCATATCTAATCGAGGAATGTTACAGGGAAGAAACCTTCAACAATTTTGGCAGTAAATTGAGCCGAAAAACTGTGGTGCACAACTGGTATCTCCTCCTTTGATTACTTTAACCTAGATGATTTATGCTTTGGGTACAATTCCATATAGTTACCATGTCATAATGCATCTTCACTTGGTTCCGGTGTTGGTTATTAAATAAATATATAAAAGCATCATATGTTTTTTATCATAAGCTTAACATTAAAAAAGCATAATCATCTTTTTGTATTGCTTTAATTTCATTTAATTGAATTTTGCTGAACTTGATTAATTATTCATATTTTTGCGTTGTTCAAAGTTCATCTATACTGCTAATTGCAGTGAGTATCTACACAAACACACACGTGTACATGCTCGCGCGCACACACATGTATGTGTTGAGAAAATGGAAAAGATTCAGTACCAAGTGTCATATAATCCCATTTTCTTCTAGCAGGGATGCTGATAACTTCCAATTTTATTTTGAAGATTTAACATTTGGTTCACTTGGCATAACTCCATTATATTCAGCTGAAAAACTTATGTTGTGCATATTATTGTTGAATGATCAAGTATCACGATGCATATATTATCCTAAAAGTATAAAATTAGTAGTGTTGCAGAGAGAACATGAGTTATTTATTGTAGACAACAGAAACAAAAGAGGTTCTTGATTGTTTCTCCCATGAGAAGAACACATTTTCTGAAATTTTAAAGCTACTAACACTTAAAAATACCAGACTAACCTTATCTCCTGTGCTAAAATAAATACAGCAATACTGGATATTTTATAGGAATTACTTGTATGAATAGTTTGGCATTTCAACTTTCAAGTTATAGTATGGTAACCTCTCTCTTTCTTTAATTGGACATGCTTTTGTTAGCCAAATTATAATCAGTAGAAGGAAAAAAGTTATTTAAGCCCTGTTAAAAAAAGTAGCTTTGGCTGTATTGTCATGGACTTAGGTACACATTCAGTATTGTCCTTAAACATTTCTGGAGAATTAGTTTACACTTTAAAGTGTCATTTTCATTATCCATGGTGATGCTGAAAACTGTACTAGAACATACTTGTGAATTCTTCTCCACTTCTTGCTAGTTTAACTTAGGATTTCATGCAAACTTCCTTTAGATTGCTTCAAATTGAAATTGCACATTCTTTTCATGTACTTAATTCGGGTGTTATATATTTTTTTTTCCTTTTGAAGTTGTGGAGTGCACTGGTTTTATGCATTGAAGCTCAGAGAAGATCCTTTGATAGATCACAGGGAAATACTATATTTGTAGTCTTGTACCCTTTCAACTTACAATTTCCCTTGCAGGCTTGGTGGTGGTGTTGCTGAGAAAGTGGTTGCTGCTGGATTGAGGTGCATCGTGAGCAACCAGGACAAATGGTATTTAGATCACTTGGATACTACTTGGCAACAATTTTATATGAATGAACCACTCACAAACATCACAAACACTGAGCAACAAAAGTTAGTTATCGGTGGTGAGGTATGCATGTGGGGAGAAACAGTAGATGGATCAGATATTGAGCAAACTATATGGCCACGTGCTGCAGCAGCTGCAGGTACTTATCATTTTTCATTTCATTGTAAAATGAAATTGCTGATATAATGCTCCATAGTTTTCAAGAAATTTATGCATATTTACTTGTTATATAGTTGTATCTTACAAATAGTGGTCATTTAAAATAGAGCATTGTGTTCTGATAGAAGTCAAGTAAACAAAAACATAGATATGAGCAATTACCAAGAATTAATGAAGTTGTTATCTGTACATCCTGAAGAGACAAATGCATGGTATAACTGCTGTCATATGAATGAGGCAAGTGACTGGCATTCTCATTTTAAGAGGTGCCAGGAGATGCTTGAGATCATTTGACTCGCAAAACTAAACTTGGAGGCACTCCAAGATGTGGGATTTCTTTATTGATTAACAAGCTGAATTGTTCAAATCTTTGTTTCAAATCCTCTTAAAGATGATCCCTCTATACATTTCCATTTTAACAGAAAAATCCTAATTTGCAACTTCGAGAAAGTTAAAAACCTGCCTACTGTTTTGTTTTTCTAGGTTTATTATGTGCGTCTTTAATCGAATATGTTTAACTCAACTCAACTCAACTCAAATATGCCTTATTTCCAAACTTGTTGGGGTCAGCTACATGGATTTGTTTCCTCCATTCCACTGAAGGCTTAGAGCTAAGTTTGTTTTTATTGCTTCCCTCACATCTATACTCCCTTTTTTTTCATCCTTTGCCATTTCAATGTTTCAACCCTGGTATTTTTGGTTCTTGGTTTTACAAGTGCTGCATGTAAAGGGCTGTGATGGAATACAAAATTTAAAATCATAGCACTTTTGATTTTGGCATAGATGGTTGTTTTTAATAGTCTCTATTTTTGTGAAATCTTTCGATCTTACTCATAGTTTATCTGGATCTCATGTTGCATTTAACTAACATATATTCTGTGTTATTCTTAAAAACTCTCAAATTGAAGAGCGGCTATGGACAACTTACAACAAGCTTGCTAGGGACCCAAAGCAAGTTACTAGAAGATTAGCACACTTCAGGTGTCTGTTGAATCAAAGAGGAATAGCAGCAGCTCCATTAGCTGGACCTGGCCGAGGAGCCCCTCAAGAGCCAGGTTCTTGCTACTCACAGTAGCAAATATATATGCAGGCACATATCTGATTCTTATGGGTGAAATACTGTCTGTTCGCAATGAACCCATTTATAATGACATCATAATAATGCATCATAATAAAGGTCAGATTGCTTCTGGTTCCATCTCACAAATCTTGAAAACTGTGTGAAAGCACTTCAAAAACAATAGGTTGAATTAATAACATGTAGGAAAACCAATTAAGTCTGTGTATGATAGTGTGTATGTAAAACAGTATGTTTCAGAGAGTCCCATATGAATGAAGCATTTCATATGTTCTATTGTTCTTCAATGTGTATAATTATAGCTCTAGAACAAAACTGACAAGGATTAGGGGTATGTAACGAAGCTCTATCCATGGGGATGAATTGGATGATCAGAAGTTCAAGGCTTCCAAGGTGGAGGAGGGGGTGGGCTTTGGGGGTAGAGTGGTGGAACTGCTGAGAAGATTGCATTCTTATCAATGCCAATGCCACCGCTGCTAGTCAGGGAGACAAGTGCAGCAACTAGCCCTGCATTTCCAGCTAGGGTTGGTTCGGTGTAGTTAAAATTGGTTCGCACATCATGGAAGTTGTCAAACCTATCAGGCCCTCCAACCATGGCTCCTGTAATGGTATTAGGATTGGGATTGCGGCTGTCACGCCACTTCCATCCACCTGTGCACGAGTACCTCTTGTTGTCATGGGGTATTGATGCTCCACGGTGATGCACATGTCTGGGAAACTTAGTGCCATATCCCACAATGTAGCTCATATTCATGGGATTTTTACCGAGAATGTAGTCTATCTGTATCAAAGTGGATATACCCAGATTGATCAGATCCAGCTGAGCTATGAGCTATATATATATATAGCAATCATTATTGGATAATATTTATTAGCAGTCTTTGTTATGAACCAAAATCTTGCTCAGTCTCTGCCAGTTAAAATGAAGCTAAATAGGCTATGAAAAATATCTTTCAAAGTTTCATTAGAAGACACTACATATATATATATATATATATATATATATCTTGAAAGTATTGAAGAGGATGAAGAGAGGGATACCTGGGAGGTGGCAAAACTCCGAAGATCGTTCAATGAAACAAACGTGGGACCGCAGTTGAATCCCGGAACACCAGTGGCATTCAAATAATCAACAAATAGTGATGCCAAGAAAGCAGCATTAGCGACAAACTGAAGAGGCTGTGGCTTTCCATGGTTTAGTTGGATCATTCCCCCTGCGAGTTTAGACATGCAAAGCGTCAAAAAATAATTAATATCGATCATCGCCTCTAACTAAACTGTCATTTATGCGAAAACCATTAATATTATGGAGCGTAAATTAAGAACCTGCTATAGCTAGCTAGGTTGAAGCTCAATGTTGGCACGTAAACAATTCAAGCAAGTTCCAAGTTAATTGTGTACCTTTAGTCCAGTTGAATACATGGAACTGCTGAAGATAAGAACACATAGTAAGATCTGTCACATTGTGATACATCTGCAACATGTCCTCGTAAGGGTATCCTGGACTCAAGAATATCCTGTACCTGGTTAACAACAGCATGGCTGCAGGTAACTTGTTATCCCAACTTAGCACACTCAAATCTGGAATCATGTAAAATGCCTTGGAATTCTTAGGGATGCCTGGGTTGGTTGCCAATGAAATGTAGCTGACATTTCCAGTGGCATAGTACAACCACGTAGCACCCCACATGTACTCATCAAAATAGCCAGTGGAGTTGTAGAAGGGTTCGATATAAGGTTGTCCTTGAGAATATGTTCTGCGTCTTCCAGGTTCCCTGGCAAAGGCAAAGACAGTTGCTGCAGCTTTTACAAGCCTTTTAGAGTATGCATCATTGTCTCGGAACACTATTGAGGCTGCCGCTAAAGCTGCCGCCATTTCCCCTGCAAGATCGGGGCCTGCAGTTACGAATATGGAAGGTCGCCTATAATCCATGTCTTCTGGTCTTTCCCAGCAGTAATGATCATCTGGAGTTGTAGAACCATTTAGAGATCCACCCACCTAGCAAATTAATCAAAGATGTAAAATGAGAAAGACATGCATTTCCAATAAATGGAAGGAAAAAACACCAATATAAAGCATGCTTAAACTTTGATTAATTACCTGACAATAAATTTTGTCAATTCTTGTGGCACTGGAGTTGAATGTTAAGAGCAAATAATCAGTACCCCACTTGATGAGATCTCGCATATGGCTATACTCGCCAATGGCCTCATATTTGTGATTGTATTCAATGAGACTCCAGCTCAACATCGTCATGGTAAATGCCATGGGAAAATGGAACTTGACATTATCTCCAGCATCATAGTATCCTCCGACAAGCCCTCCCTTAAAATCTGTATCATTGCCATCCTGTAGCCCTGAATCCCCTCTCCAGGGTATGCCATTATTCTTGGGCAATTTACCAGCTGCACCACTTTCATTTGATTAAAATATTTATCTGAACTATTCCGTATATGAATTTATTTAGAATTTTCATGTATACTCGTCACATTCTTTAATAACCTTCATAGACGCCTATCTTCCTTGTGTGTATGAAAACAATGAAGTTGTTGACAAATTCCAAGCGATGAATGCGTCAGTTCAACCACCAAGATAACAACATTTATATAGAATAGTTCAACTCTTCTTTTTATCTTTTTTATTTTTTTATAATGCTTGACAAATTAGAATATTCCCATATATATATATAAAGCTAAATATTTCAATTATTATTAAAAAATTTATATATTTTAATTCAAAATGAAATGAGAGGATATGCAACTGTTCTTCAATCAATCTTTTTCATACATGTTTGTGTATAAGTTGTCATGAAATTGTGAAATTATAACAAATCAAGTATATTTTGAAGCATCAAATGAACATCATGACGAAGCTATAGAATTGACAGGAATTGAGACCTTCATTTGCTTAGGAATTTTTTATTCTTCCACCCAAAATCCCACATTAGCTATTTTAATGTAAATATGCATATTTTTACATGTTCCCAATGAGGGCAAGATCATAAGAAAACTTTAGATGAATTTTCTTTGAATAATTATTGTAAGAGATAAGAGAATTAAAGGTATATAGTTGGCTTACATTTCTGGGCATTGAAAAATAGGAGGGCCTTGTGGAGGGCAAGAGTGTAATTGTCAGGAGGAGGAGGATGAGACTTGTGCTTGGGCAAAGTCTTGGCGATGATGGTGGGAAGTGCAATGACCACAAAGGCAATGAGAAGGGAATATAGAGTCCACTTGAAAGCCTTGGTGCTGCAAACTATACAACCCAAGTCCACATACTTTTTCTTCTTGGTCTCTTGTGGGTAGAGTAACCAGCTCTGTTGTGTCTCGTCCAGATTATGGTGGTGCTGTTGAGAATGAAGGGCTCCCCTGTCCCATTCCATGTTCCGGCTCCTCTCATCCTCTGTTGTCGATTCTGCACCATTGATTATCTCAAAAGATCCTCCCCAGTTATTCCCTGAATGCATTTTTTTCCCCCCTTTATTTCCTTTCCTTTCAACGGAGAAGAGAGGTTTAATGATCAGACGACGAAAGAGAGAAGTTGACTATACCATAAACATGATTATCAGGACTGTTGAGAAGAGAAACATATATATATGTATATTAAAGAGAGGCTTAATGATCAGACGACGAAAGAGAGAAGTCGACTATATCACAAACATGACGATCAAGACTTATTGAAAAGAGAAATATATATATATATATATATATATATATATTGAAGAGAGATTATGTCGATCAGAATCAGGGGGCAAGAAATGAAAAATGATCAAAAAAATTGTCTAGTGGAAGAAGTTTGTGGGGGAGAAAAGAATGATTTCTGTCTCTCTCTAGCTACGTGTTAACTTGATTCATTCGTTTTTATAATTGGAACTGAAACTGAAGGCACATATAATATACAATTCAGAGAGTTGACTTAACAAACCGAGTATTTTTCCTTTGATCAATGAGCTGGGTGTTTTCATTTTATATTTAATTTTTAACTTTAATTTATTTCCTCTAAATGTAAATTTCCCAAGTTGTGATTTGAAGGTTTTGGTCTTTGGGAAAGATGCTGAAAGCTAGCTGGCTATGAACCAGAGACGTGACCTTCTTAATCCTACTATATATTTAATCCAAAATGAAAAATTTACAATTCAATTATCATATCAATATTACGCGTTTTGGGTGCAAATGAAAATTACATTTTTATAAGAATAAAATACTTTACTGTTTGTATTTTTATTAATAATTATACTTTATTCAAAAAAAATAATTTTATAATGTTTTCAGCAAAATTGAATTCTAATTAATAAAAAAATTTTCATCTTTTGTTAACTAGAACTTTATATGCCATTGGATTTTTTTTTTTTTTTTTATCTACTCTCTTTCTATATAAAACGCTATTTTTTTTAGAAAGATATACATAGGGAATGAGAGAAAAATGCATGCACGATTAGTTATGATAAATTAATTATTATATTTATATTTCAAATGCATAGTGAACAAATTAAGAAATTTTGAAACAGGAGAATGTAAAGCATCTAACAATTTCTTCTAAATTAATGGCGATCGTTATTCGTAAACTAGGAGTGATTAAAGCAAGGAAAAATGGGCACACCACTGCCCCACTCTATTATTGATTATGGTCGAATCTAGTACTTTTTCCTTCAGCCCCTCTTATCTTTAAAATTATGCTGGAGTGGAAGTTTATTTTATAAGCTATAAATAATAATAATAAAATTTGCTTTATTTACTAATTAATATAGATCTTCTAATTATTAAAAAAGCAATTATAAGAGTTTCAATGAGGAAAATATAATTGGGCGGGTGCCGCCGGTGTGAAAGTCAGCTCTCCGCATTTGGTGTTAGTATTTTCAGTGCAGGGGTGATGAGGGCAGTGACGCAAATGCACTTTCATTTGATTTCAACAGCCCAGCCTATTCATCCTTCTGCTATTTTCTAATTTCCTCCTATGCCGAATTATAACTTCCCAACCTACCACCATGTATGATAAATAAATATATACATATATATTAGTTTTTTTTTATTTTTAATGAAAAATAAGTTAGTTATTAATATACATTTCTATTAACAGAGCTAAAATTAACGATTATAATCAATCATAAATTAAATCAGTAAATTAAAATATAAAATATAAAATTATTACAAATATTAAAATTATAAAGATTTATTTGTTATTAAAAGTAAAATGTAACAAACTAAATTGTTATATTGTTTAGTTTATAAATTATTTTAAATAAATCCAACAAACCCAAAGTTAACAAAATTTATGTTCTTTCGATTTATCTGAGGCTCATTGTAACACCCTTAATTTTTAAATTTATTATTTGATGAGAAAATATTAATATTTTATTTTATTTAAATTTTAGGAAATTATTTAAAATTTTTCAGATTTTAAAAATCGAGTTCGATTTTTTGAAAATACAAAACTTTGATGATTTTTAAAAATTAATTTAAAGACCACGTGGTAAAACTAAAAATATATTTAGACTCTACGAATTTTTCTGAGTTTTTTAAAATTTTTTCAGAATTTTTGGGCCTCGTTTTCAGTCCCAAGGCAGAGTAAAAAATTTAGAATTTTGTATCTTGAATCGAATCGAATCGAACCTGATTCGACCGATTGAATCGAACCTATCTTTTTTTTTCTTCTTCTTTCTCCCTCCGCGCGCTCGACATTCCTACTTCCCCTCCTGTTTTCTCTCTCCTCTTACCTCCCCTCGCCGGCTAGCCATCACCCCAGCCTTTCCCCTTCGTCGGCCGACGCTCCAGGCGGCCGGAAACGACGAGCGAAACTCCCTCTGCGCGTGCGCGCCGTTTTGGCTTCCCGGCCAAAATCCGGCCACCATTTGGGCCGGGTCTTGTCTCAAAACCCTTCTACACCTCGAGAGCTTTGCATAGATATCAAGAACACCAAAATCCATTGAGCGGTTTGCTCAATTTTTGTTTGGGAAGTTTTAGCCCATTTCGATTTTTGCGCTAGATTTTCTTGCAAACCGTGAACCCCATGAGAAAACCAAGAGTACTAGAGCGCTCCACTTGTTGAGAGCTTCGCCACAATAAAAATTTTGTAATTTTTCGATACCGGTTTTTAGTGGGTCCCATGAAACTTCGTAGTATTTTTCCGAGCATTAAATGAGTTTAGAAAATTTCGTAAAAATTATATACTAACCTCCGTGTTGTGGGCTTCGTGTAGGTACCTTCAATTTGCGGAAATTCGATAGTTGCCTGGGTCTGTGAATTTTCAACCAGACAGACAGGCTACCGAAAAGTCTCGGAATTAGGTCGAAATTTTGGCTACCCCACTGTTGTTAAACGTCCCGAGGGCATTCCCGATGTCGGAATCGGCATAGGTAAACCCGAACCTTACTTTTTCTTAATTGTCTAGTGCTTGAATTAGATTAAAAATTCATAAAATATTCATGATAGCTCAGAAAATTATGATTCCTTTTGCATTAGCTTAGTAATGTTGCTAAGGACCGCGGGGCAAAGTTTTAGAATTTTTAGGGCTCATTTGGATAGTTTTTGCAAAAGGATCAATAATAAGGACTAAACTGTAATTTTATATATTGTGATTAATGACTGTTTGGATGAGCCCAGGAGAGACTGTGTGATGTGATTGAGTTGTGGGTGTATGGTTTGTGGATATAGAAGTGCATTTTAAAACCTTTTGCAGGTTAGGCAGGTCCTAGGTATAGGGGAGACTCTGCCGGATTTTCGGCACGATTTATTACATCTTTGGTCTTTTCTCAGTTTGTATTGAGTAAAATATATTAAATAATTGTAATAAAATTATTAGGTGAGCCGGGACAGCCTTCCTCCTCCGCCCAGCCGCCACAGTAACTTCGGTTGAGTCTGTGAGTAAAATATTAATTTTAATTGTAATTTCGATATTATTTTATGTTCAAGCATACCTATGCATCACTTATAAATATGTATCTATGTAGTTAAACTCTAGGCACGTTTTATGTTTTATTCACAACTGTTAAAGTGCCATGGATGTTGTTTGTGGTAATTTGGAGCAATGTGCATGCGTTGGCGTGTGTGTGTGGTATGGTTTTGGATATGGACAGGACGGGTAGACACGACTTGAGATCTTCGCTGGGACCCGGTCCTTCGAGGTAAACACGGCTTGAGTTCTTCGTTGGGACCCCGTATTTGATTTATTAAGCGAAAGTCCAGCTTGAGATCTTCGATGGCAGAGGTTGGATTAAGAGGGCTGTATAGGGGATCAGCTCCCATATACGTATTGTTTGACAGTGTTGGGTGTGTGAGTGCTCCAAATTGCCTTTTTGATGTGATTTGTATGAAATTTATGACGATGTTGTATTTCACTCCACAGGGTGCATTAGCTTTAGATAGCTATAGAGATTATAGTTAAAATTGATATTTTACTATATGAGTTGAACGCTCACTCCTGTTCATTATTTTTTCAGGCTACAGGAGGATTATTGTTGTGGTTAATCTGCTTTTCTTCTTCGCAGGTCATCTATTAATATCTGTAATGTTTGTATAATTCGGTTAACTCCTAGAATTTTCGCATGTGGTAGAAATATTTATTTGATTTGGGTTTGTAATATATTTGTCATGTTGGACCTGTAAACTTGTTAAAGGCATGTATGGTTGGATTGGATGAGGGAGCCGAGCTCCCATTTATTTTCATGACATTTGATTATGTGGAGGGTGATCTGAGCTCCCCAGATGATTATATATTGTGTTTACAGGTCGGACAAGTCAAAACTCCCCGTTAAATGGTCCATTTTATGGCCGGACTCTGTCCGATTGAATTCTTGAAATTGGGCCCAAATGGGCCTTAGAGTTGGGTTGATGAATAGTTAGGCTTACTACGGGCCTCGGGGGCTTTAGGCTAGCCCAGGTCCTAGTGTCAGTCTGGCCCATAGGTTGGGTCGTGACATCACTGACCACTAATTAATCCCTAAATTGACATTAAAAAAAAAAACTTAAATGCTCAAATTTTTCTTCTTCATTTAGGTCAAAATCCCATTATTTTCTCACCCCACAAACACCCTCTAAAATCCTTGCCATATGCACACCTTCTTCAATCACCGGCATCTTTCCATTTTCTTTTCTATGGCCATGAACTATCAAGAATTTGATGATAGAATAAACAAAGGGAAGAAGCTTTATAAAAACATCACTTCTCATCATTAATGGAGAAAGAAGTCGTCGATCACTAGAAAGAGAAAACCAAGAGGAAGTTTTTGTGTGTTGTTTAGGAAAAATTTTAAAATACAACGATTGTATTTCGATCATAAATCACAAGAGGTTCTATGTAGGTTCTATTATAATCAATGATAGTGTATCTATTATATATATATAATAGTTGCATTGAGTAAATTCTTATTATTAAGATTATACTCTCTTTTAGATTTAACAGTGTTAAATGATTGTTTAGGTAACATAACTCAAATTTTATTTAATTTGTTTTCATTTTAATAATTTAAGTTTTTATATATTTATTTTAAAATATTTGAAGACTTGATTGACTCGTTTTTCCTTTAAGGGTTTAATTGACTATTTAAAATAAATTTAAGATCTTAGAGTTGCATTAAACAGGGCTCGTATCCAAATACAAGCATAAATCTGTCTCAGTCCAAGAATAAGCCCTCCCAATATGCAAATACGACAGGAAAGCCGAAGGGCCAACAGAGCAACAAGAAGAGCTCAAAGCCCTAACTAAGAAATCCTAGTCTATATAGGGATGGCAACGAGTCAGGTTTTTACGGATACCCGATCCAATCGAACCCTAATAGGACAGATTTGGATGTTATATAATCGGTTTCGGAACGGGTTCGAATTTGAAAAATAATACCCATTGCAGGTTCGGGTCGGGTTCGAGTTTTATATATTGAGTATCCGTTACCCGAACCCGTTTATATAAATATTTAGTTAAATATAAAATATATATATTTTTATAATAATATTTATAAATTTTTATATATTTTTGTCACACCTTACCCCTCTGTAAGGCATAACATGATCCCGTAGAATACTTAATGAACTACCAAACTTCACCTACCGATAACTCATTAAGTACCCTACAAGGGATTTTAAAACAATTTTCTTACATTTTGGAAGTGGTGAGCATTTTGATAAGAATTTAAAATCATTTATTCAAGTTTAAATACTAATAAAAAATTTTGTCCATTTTAATTTTGCCGTAAATTTTATAAAAATTTTGAGAAACCAGTTCTTCAAAGACCTGAGAAAAACACTCCCAAAAATGTTTCACAACTCCCAACCTCCAATAATTCACAATTCAACTCAAATCAATTCATTCCAAAACAGTTCCACAATCCAAATCAAATTTGTCAACTCAGAATATTTAATAATTCCATTCACAAAACATAAAGCAAGAAATTCATATGTACAAATATTAAATTTACAGAAGAAAATCTAAAATAATATTATTACAATTTATTTACAACTACTCAACTTTCATTGATACATACAACATTCCTATATTTACATCAAAATTATCTACAAGGGTATAAAATAATACCCGTACAACAGACTGGTGTAGTTTTCCAGTTAGTAGTAGCTCACTCTGCTGCCTTCTCCTTGCTCTTATCTGCGACAGCAAAATAAGCTATCACTGAGTATAAAATACTCAGTGGCGCACAATAAAAAAAATTAAAATGCTGTAAATAAATCATTCATTGCAAAACATACTTTAAACAGTTCTCAATCATATTTCACAAGTATCAAAGTTTATAATAACACCATTTTGTCGAATAATCTATTAAACACAGTTTAGTCAAACAATTTCATAACACAGTGTTGCCAAAGTCATACACAACTTAAGTCATGACACAAAATTTCCGATCAATGCCGTGTTGTACACCACGACAAAGCAATCTACAACCCCATTAATCGAAATCAATGAGGGAGGTGGCTAGCTAGTTAATGAGTACTCATCCGATCTACAACCTCAACTGGCAAGCCAGAGAGAGAGGAAAATAAACGATCTCACCCCATAAATGAAGGAGGATTAATAAGTAACTGTCATGCTAAGTGTGAATCAAAAATCCATTTCAAACACTTTATTCAAATATTGCATACAAAGATCAAATCAATTTCCAAAGTTACAATTTAATCACAAGATGGCAACACAAAGTTCTTCAATTCATATTGTGTACTAAATCAATTTTTTTCAAGAATAAAATGCTTAAATAGGGTTTATTGTGCACAAACCTCAAGCGAGTCGTCCCTTAGCCTCGACTCGTTTCCTCGTGGTTCCTTCCCGATATTCTTTTCAACTGAAACACAAAATTTTACAATGTTTCAGTATTAGAACTTAACATAAATCCCAAAATAAATTTTAACTTCGCATTTACCTAGTTCTAACGTGTTAAATTCGACGTTCTCGAAATTTTGTATTTCGAGTTACTATTCATTGCACTATTTAAGTCAAATAATTGACTTTCTAAGGCTTAATAGGTATGGGAACTCCAACTTCACCCACATACCACATTTTGGTCACTAAACTTGTTGGTTTTGGTCGTTTACTCAAAGCTTAGGTCGTTTAGGCAAAATTGCCAATTTTCGGTTTTGGAGTTCTAAGTTGTACTATTCCATTGGTCAATCTACTGTTGGAATTTGGCAAAACTTCCTTCATAGAAAATGTTCCTTATTGTCTTAAGTGTATTCTCATTTTTGGATCACCTCAATCGGAGTTTTGTAGCTCAAGTTATGGCCAAAATAAGTTTACTGTTCATCGCTCACGCAATCGCTCATACTGCAATTTAGGTGCTGGCAGATTTTGATCCAACTTTGGTCAGTAATTTGATCAAGTTAAGTTCATAATTTGGTCTAACTTTCTTCATATGAAATGTTCTACTATGTCTTAGGTTTCCATCGTTTCAAGAATTGCCTAAATCTGAGTTTCCTAGAGAGAGTTATAGTCATCCAAACCTCACTGCTCAACTGAAAATCTGCAGAGTTGCAGGTTTGGTAACTCAACTTTGCTCAATAATTTGAATGGGTTAATGGCATAATTTGGGGTGATGTTCTTCATGAAAGTTTTAGATCTATATCTCCTCTAACCCTTGGCCAAATTTCAGGTCAATTTGACCTGTCTAACTCGAGTTATGACCAAATGAACAGTTACTGTTCATTTGGTCAGTTTAGTGCAGTGGCAGCCTGCTCTCATTTTACTTTGGTCAATTGTTTCACCAAGTTATGGTCAGTTTTTGGCCATGGTTCCTCAATGAAAATTGTGCTATTTTATGTCTATTTTCATCCTCAATTGGTGGCATATCAATTGGACTTGTAAAATTTGAGTTTTGATCCTTCAAAGTAGGTTTGGTCATGCTGCCAGCAGCATGACCATTTACCTCCGAATTTAACTTAGTTTCTTATCATTCCCACACAAGTTATTTGGTCATAATTGACCATTATTTCACTTCACAATAGGTCCAATATGCCATTTATGCATTTTTCCAAAATTTGGTTCACAAACCCTAGCATTCAAAACCCTAACTCATCAATTTCACTACTTTGTTGCAATTAATCACACTTAATGGTTTTAATACTAATCATTCAACTAAGGAAGGTTTCTAAACTCATTCAAATGTATCATATTCATGCAAATCATACTCCTCTCAAGCTGCCCAAAAATTCAGTTTGGTTCTTCCCCCATTTTTATTTCATTTAAATCAAGTTCTAAGCTCATTTCAATCACTAATTATGCATATAAATGGAAAAATAAGGAGTTTGATATGCTAACCTCACTTAAAGCTTCAAATCACTATCTTTAACTCCTCTTTCTTCTTGAAATCCTCTTCTCAAGTTGAGATTGCAAAGTCTAGTGAGGTTTTTAGGGGAGTTATGTTGATTGGGTGAAGGAAATTAAGCTTAATGTAAGCTTAAATGAAGAAATTCTCATGGGAGATGAGAGGAAGATGGGGCGGCAACAATGGAGAAGAAGAGTGTTTTTTTCTTTTTTTTTTTTTTTGTTTTCTTTTCTTCAACTTTATACCTTTTTGAAGACCAAAATTTCCAAATTAATAAAATAAATCAATTAAGCCTTTATGACATCATGCATGATGTCATCACTTTGACTTTTCCATCTTCTTTCTCTCTTTTTTTTTCTATTTATTTTTTTCTATTAGTTCTTTAATTTAATTCTCGATTCCGAAATTTTCTTTTCTCCGATTTTATTGGACAGTTTGGTTAGGAGTCAGCTCTCGGGGTCAATTGACCAAATTGCCCCTTGCCGGTTCAACCAGGTTTGTAAATAATTTCATATTTCTTCCGGCTCCCTAACCTAATTATTTGACTGGCTTAACAGTTCTTTTTCATGATTTTCTCTTTTCCACTGTGTTCATAAGGATCCTAAGGACTGCGGCGTCACTTTTTACGGTTCAAAATTTTAGTTTAAAACGACTTCGTAGTCGTTCCCGAGAAGATCACTCATCGCTGTAACTCTCGGCTCGTTTAACCTCTTATGTTCTATTTTTCTTATTTATAGTTAACTAATTAAACATTACTAATTATTTGTGTTTATGGCTTCTCAAGTTGTCTTAAGTGTGGCCCTAATCCCATTAATTGTCCGGACCGACACCGGTCACCGGAACAGTGAAATATACCAGGCTATACAAATAGGGGTATTACAATTCTCTCCCCCTTAAAATAAATTTCGTCTTGAAATTTTTACCTGGTATCAATCTCTGAACAGCTGTGGGTGTTGTCTCCTCATGTCCTCCTCTCGTTCCCAAGTAGCTTCTTGGCCCGAATGATGGTTCCACAGCACTTTTACCAATGGTATCTGCTTATTTCGTAGCTGCTTCACCTCATAAGCCAGAATCTTCATGGGTTGTTCTTCATATGTGAGGTCTGGATTTACTTCAATTTCTTCTATTGATAGTACATGAGATGGGTCTGATCGATACCTCCTCAACATAGACACATGGAAGACGTTATGTATCTTCTCCAACTCTGGAGGTAGTGCCAAACGATATGCCAAAGGACCCACTCTTTCCAATACCTCATATGGCCCGATAAAACGAGGACTTAGTTTCCCCTTCCTGCCGAATCTTATAATCCTCTTCCAAGGAGAAACTTTGAGGAAAACTTTCTCACCCACTGCATACTCAATATCCCTTCTTTTCAAATCAATATAGGACTTCTGACGGTCTGATGCAGCTTTAAGTCGACCTTTGATCACCCTGATTTTCTCTTCTGTCTATTGAACAATTTCGGGTCCAATCATTTTTCTTTCACCCACGTCATCCCAACACAATGGGGTTTTACATTTTCTGCCATACAAAGCTTCATATGGAGGCATCCCAATGCTTGATTGGTAGCTGTTGTTGTAAGCAAACTCAATCAAAGGCAAGTGTGTATCCCAACTGCCCTCAAACTCAATCACACAAGCCCGTAGCATATCCTCTAAAATCTGAATTACCCTCTCAGACTGGCCATCTGTCTGTGGGTGGAATGCAGTACTGAAATTCAATCTAGTTCCTAGGGCTCTCTGAAGACTACCCCAGAATCTAGAAGTGAACCTAGGATCTCTGTCTGATACAATGGATACTGGCACTCCATGCAGTCTCACAATCTCATCGATGTATAACTTGGCCAATCTTTCTAAACTGTAGTCCATCCGAACTGGCAGAAAATGAGCAGACTTAGTTAGTCTGTCAATAATGACCCATACTGCATCATGACTCTTCTGTGTTTTCGGAAGCCCATCACAAAATCCATTGTTATTCTTTCCCATTTCCATTCTGGCACTGACAGTGGATGTAATAACCCAGTTGGCACTTGATGCTCTGCCTTTACTTGCTGACAAGTTAGGCATTTGGATACAAACTCTGCCACATCTCTCTTCATACCCATCCACCAGTAATGCTCCTTTAGCCCTCTATACATTTTTGTACCACCAGGGTGCATGGCAAAAGGAGACTCATGTGCTTCCTTCAAAATGATCTGCCTCAATTTAACATCATTAGGAACACACATTCTGCCCTGGTGTAGCAGTAAACCATCATCTCTGATTGAGAACTCTGGTTTCTTGCCCTGCCGGACTTCTTCCAATAGCTTCTAATACCTTTCATCATTCTGAGCAGCCATTCTGATATGATCAATCAACACTAGCTGTACATGCCATGCAACTGCTGTCTGCCCATCATCATTAATCTCTAAGCTGGCATGCAATGATCTCAACTCATGCACCAAAGACAAAGGAGTAACCCGCAGACTTGCCATAGTCTTGCGACTTAAGGCATCAGCCACAACATTAGCTTTCCCTGGCTGATAGTCTATCAGACAATCGTAGTCTTTTATCAACTCTAACCACCTCCTCTGTCTCAAATTCAGCTCTTTTTGGGTGCCAAAATACTTCAAACTCTTATTAACTGTGTAGATGTAACACTTCTCTCCATACAAATAATGTCTCCAGATCTTAAGAGCAAACACAATGGCTGCAAGCTCCAAATCATGCGTCGGATAATTCCTCTCATGCGGTTTTAGCTAGCATGATGCATAGGCAATGACATTTCGATCTTGCATCAACATACAACCTAACCCATTGTGAGAAGCATCGCTGTAAACTGTATATTCTTTACCCGGTGTGGGTAAAGTCAGGACTGGAGCCTCTGTCAAACATCTTTTCAATTCATCAAAACTTTGCTGGCATTTGTCCGTCCACTGAAATTTCACATCCTTTCTAAGTAGCTTGGTCAATGGAGATGCCAACATGGAGAATCCCTTCACAAATCGACGGTAGTATCCAGCTAACCCCAGAAAATTACGAATCTCTGTGACATTTCTGGGTGGTTTCCAATTAAGGACAACTTCAATCTTGCTAGGATCTACCTTAATACCCTCTTCTGATATTACATGCCCCAAGAAAGATATTTCCTTCAACCAAAATTCACACTTCGACAATTTGGCATATAGCTGTTTCTCTCTCAAAGTCTGCAGTACAATCCGCAGATGTCTATCATGCTCTTCTGCATTCCTCGAATAGACCAATATATCATCAATAAATACCACAACAAATTGGTCGAGGTATGGTCTGAAGATAGTGTTCATCAGATCCATAAAAGCAGCCGGAGCATTAGTTAACCCGAATGGCATAACCAAAAACTCATAATGGCCATAGCGAGTTCTGAAGGCAGTTTTAGAAATACTCTGCTCTTGTACTTTCAGCTGATAATAACCTGATCTTAGGTCAATTTTGGAGAACACAGCTGCACCCCTCAACTGATCAAACAAGTCATCAATACGGGACAATGGGTATCTGTTCTTTATTGTCACCTTATTTAATTGCCGATAGTCAATGCATAATCGGAGAGTGCCATCCTTCTTCTTTACAAACAACACCGGCGCTCCCCAAGGTGACACACTAGGGCGGATGAAGCCCTTATCAAGCAACTCTTGCAATTGTACTTTCAATTCTTTTAGTTCTGCAGGTGCCGTTCTGTATGGTGTTATGGAGATTGGGTCCACACCAGGCATAACATCAATTTCAAACTACACTTCTCTTTCTGGAGGTAATCCTGGCAATTCATCAGGAAACACATCCGGAAAGTCACATCTGATAGGAATGTCCTTGATCTTTGGACTCCCCACTTGGGTGTCTATCACATGTGCCAAGTACGCCTCACACCCTTTTCTAATCATTTTCTGGCGGTCAAATTGAAATGATGTTTGAAGGCAATAACTGTCTCTCCCCATGTATTACTACATTACCATACTGAGGAAGACCAAAAGTGACTGTCTTCAGTCTATAGTCAATCATAGCATGATGCCTGGCTAACCAATCCATGCCCAAGATAATGTCATAATCTCTGAAAGGCATTTCAATTAAATCAGACAGAAAAGTGTGTCCTTGGATCACCAAAGGACAGTCTCTATATAGCCTATTTACCCTGACCTCCTGGCCTAATGGACTAGTTACTAGCACATCATAGTCCATTGGTACACACTGAATAGCAGTAGAGCACATCACACTAACACTAACATATGAATGTGTGGAGCCAGGATCAAATAACACATACACATCTTGGTCAAGGATGGAGAAAATACCAGCTACTACGTCTGATGTTTCATCTTTCTCCCTCTGGCGCATGGTATACACTCTGATTGGTGCGCCACTGGGTGTTGGCTGGTTAACAGTGCTTTGACTTCCAGGGGTGTTACCAGGACCCCTACCTCTGCCTCTGCCTCTAGCAGCTGACGGTGACCCTCTAGGTGCAGAGACTTGGGCTAATCCTTTAGATGTGGCAAAAGATCCAGACCAGCGCGGACTAGTGCAATCCTTAGCGAAATGTCCGCTTCCTCCACAATTAAAGCATGCACCAGTAGCCTTGAAACAAACCCCACCATGAGTTCTACCACACGTTTCACACTGCCGGACCGATAGAGCTCCTCGGGGTGCCTGGTCTGTGACGGCCAGGGGTGGTCTTTGGCCAGAAAATCTGCCTCTGCCTCTACGGGAGCTAGATCCCCCAAACTGTTTCCTCTTCCCAGAACCACTTCCAGATGCTTGTTCAGTAGTCTTTTCAGTTTTCTCTTGTGTACCTTTCTTCACTGCCCCTTCTGATTCTATCCTTTCCAATTCCAGGGCCTGTGAGATCAATTCAGTAAAATTCTGATGTCTGAAACCTACTACTTGCATTCTCAGACTCTGCTTTAGCCCGAACTCAACCCTCTTGCATCTGTCTCTGGGGGTGGAGACTAAGCTTCCAGCATAGTGGCTTAGCCTTGAGAAATCTCTCTCATATTCTGCTACAGTTCGGTTCCCTTATTTCAAACTCAAGAATTCTTGCAACTTCATGTCCACATATGCATCGGGAACCCATTTCTGTCGGAACTCCCTCAAAAAGTCTGTCCATGTCAGCACAGGTGGCTCAACCAGGCTGTGGGGGATGGTCTTCCACCATTCAAAAGCATCCCCTTGCAAAAAGGAAATAGAATACTCAAACTTCAGCTCTGCCGTACATTGCAGCTTTCTGAAAACTCGTTCCATTCTTTCCAACCACTATTCTGCCTCTAGTGGATCCACAGTGCCTTTAAACTCAGTGGCCCCAAATTTCATCAATTTTTCATACTGCCGAGCTGAGGGCTGTGGTTGTGCTACAGGTACTGGCATCTGAGCTTGGGGTGGCACATTACCCGCCATTTGCTGAAAGAAGGCGACCATCTCTGCATAAATTAAGCGAAAGCTGCGGTCTTTGGAGCAGAGCCGGAGTGGTGACCCACTCACATGCAGGTCTTTGGGGCTTCCCCTTGAACCTCAGCCTCAACAGATTGTTCTTCGGAATGATCTCCTCCTTCCATTCCGTTTTCTCAAATTTTCTACTTCCTGAGATCAAACACAAGGAGGTTGACCTCCGTTAGTACATATTCATGATGTAAATATGTCATATGTATCAATTAAAGACACTTGAGCAGTTGTACTTGTCAATAAAATGTTCATAAACATAGTCAAAATTTATTGAAAAACCGATGCTCTGATACCACTAAAACATGTCACACCTTACCCCTCTGTAAGGCATAACATGATCCTGTAGAATACTTAATGAACTACCGAACTTCACCTACCGATAACTCATTAAGTACCCTACAAGGGATTTTAAAACAATTTTCTTACATTTTGGAAGTGGTGAGCATTTTGATAAGAATTTAAAATCATTTATTCAAGTTTAAATACTAATAAAAATTTTTGTCTATTTTAATTTTGCCGCAAATTTTATAAAAATTTTGAGAAACCAGTTCTTCAAGGACCTGAGAAAAATACTCCCAAAAATGTTTCACAACTCCCAACCTCCAATAATTCACAATTCAACTCAAATCAATTCATTCCAAAACAGTTCCACAATCCAAATCAAATTTGTCAACTCAGAATATTTAATAATTCCATTCACAAAACATAAAGCAGGAAATTCATATGTACAAATATTAAATTTACAGAAGAAAATCCAAAATAATATTATTACAATTTATTTACAACTGCTCAACATTCATTGATACATACAACATTCCTATATTTACATCAAAATTATCTACAAGGGTATAAAATAATACCCGTACAACAGACTGGTGTAGTTTTCCAGTTAGTAGCAGCTCACTCTGCTGCCTTCTCCTTGCTCTTATCTGCGACAGCAAAATAAGCTATTGCTGAGTATAAAATACTCAGTGGTGCACAATAAAAAAAATTAAAATGCTGTAAATAAATCATTCATTGCCAAACATACTTTAAACAGTTCTCAATCATATTTCACAAGTATCAAAGTTCATAATAACACCATTTTGTCAAATAATCTATTAAACACAGTTTAGTCAAACAATTTCATAACACAGTGTTGCCAAAGTCATACACAACTTAAGTCATGATACAAAATTTCTGATCAATGCCGTATTGTACACCACGACAAAGCAATCTACAACCCCATTAATCGAAATCAATGAGGGAGGTGGCTAGCTATCTAATGAGTACTCATCCGATCTACAACCTCAACTGGCAAGTCAGAGAGGGAGGAAAATAAACGATCTCACCCCATAAATGAAGGAGGATTAATAAGTAACTGTCATGCTAAGTGTGAATCAAAAATCCATTTCAAACACTTTATTCAAATATTGCATACAAAGATCAAATCAATTTCCAAAGTTACAATTTAATCACAAGATGGCAACACAAAGTTCTTAAATTCATATTGCGTACTAAATCAATTTTTTTTCAAGAATAAAATGCTTAAATAGGGTTTATTGTGCACAAACCTCAAGCGAGTCGTCCCTTAGCCTCGACTCGTTTCCTCGGGTTCCTTCCCGATATTCTTTTCAACTGAAACACAAAATTTTACAATGTTTCAGTATTAAAACTTAACATAAATCCCAAAATAAATTTTAACTTCGCATTTACCTAGTTCTAACGTGTTAAATTCGACGTTCTCGAAATTTTGTATTTCGGGTTACTATTTACTGCACTATTTAAGTCAAATAGTTGACTTTCTAAGGCTTAATAGGTATGGGAACTCCAACTTCACCCACATACCACATTTTGGTCACTAAACTTGTTGGTTTTGGTCGTTTACTCAAAGCTTAGGTCGTTTAGGCAAAATTGCCAATTTTCGGTTTTGGAGTTCTAAGTTGCACTATTCCATTGGTCAATCTACTGTTGGAATTTGGCAAAACTTCCTTCATAGAAAATGTTCCTTATTGTCTTAAGTGTATTCTCATTTTTGGATCACCTCAATCGGAGTTTTGTAGCTCAAGTTATGGCCAAAATAAGTTTACTGTTCACGTGCACTGTTCATACTGCAATTTAGGTGCTGGCAGATTTTGATCCAACTTTGGTCAGTAATTTGATCAAGTTAAGTTCATAATTTGGTCTAACTTTCTTCATATGAAATGTTCTACTATGTCTTAGGTTTCCATCGGTTCAAGAATCGCCTAAATCCGAGTTTCCTAGAGAGAGTTATAGTCATCCAAACCTCACTGCTCAACTGAAAATCTGCAGAGTTGCAGGTTTGGTAACTCAACTTTGCTCAATAATTTGAATGGGTTAATGGCATAATTTGGGGTGATGTTCTTCATGAAAGTTTTAGATCTATATCTCCTCTAACCCCTGGCCAAATTTCAGGTCAATTTGACCTGTCTAACTCGAGTTATGACCAAATGAACAGTTACTGTTCATTTGGTCAGTTTAGTGCAGTGGCAGCCTGCTCTCATTTCACTTTGGTCAATTGTTTCACCAAGTTATGGTCAGTTTTTGGCCATGGTTCCTCAATGAAAATTGTGCTATTTTATGTCTATTTTCATCCTCAATTGGTGGCATATCAATTGGACTTGTAAAATTTGAGTTTTGATCCTTCAAAGTAGGTTTGGTCATGCTGCCAGCAGCATGACCATTTACCTCCGAATTTAACTTAGTTTCCTATCATTCCCACACAAGTTATTTGGTCATAATTGACCATTATTTCACTTCACAATAGGTCCAACATGCCATTTATGCATTTTTCCAAAATTTGGTTCACAATCCCTAGCATTCAAAACCCTAACTCATCAATTTCACTACTTTGTTGCAATTAATCACACTTAATGGTTTTAATACTAATCATTCAACTAAGGAAGGTTTCTAAACTCATTCAAATGTATCATATTCATGCAAATCATACTCCTCTCAAGCTGCCCAAAAATTCAGTTTGGTTCTTCCCCCATTTTTATTTCATTTAAATCAAGTTCTAAGCTCATTTCAATCACTAATTATGCATATAAATGGAAAAATAAGGAGTTTGATATGCTAACCTCACTTAAAGCTTCAAATCACTATTTTTAACTCCTCTTTCTTCTTGAAATCCTCTTCTCAAGTTGAGATTGCAAAGTCTAGTGAGGTTTTTAGGGGAGTTATGTTGATTGGGTGAAGGAAATTAAGCTTAATGTAAGCTTAAATGAAGAAATTCTCATGGGAGATGAGAGGAAGATGGGGCGGCAACAATGGAGAAGAAGAGTGTTTTTTTCTTTTTCTTTTTTTTTGTTTTCTTTTCTTCAACTTTATCCCTTTTTGAAGACCAAAATTCCCAAATTAATAAAATAAATCAATTAAGCCTTTATGACATCATGCATGATGTCATCACTTTGACTTTTCCATCTTCTTTCTCTCTTTTTTTTTTTCTATTTATTTTTTTCTATTAGTTCTTTAATTTAATTCTCGATTCCGAAATTTTCTTTTCTCCGATTTTATTGGACAGTTAGGTCAGGAGTCAGCTCTCGGGGTCAATTGACCAAATTGCCCCTCGCTGGTTCAACCCGGTTTGTAAATAATTCCATATTTCTTCCGGCTCCCTGACCTAATTATTTGACTGGCTTAACAGTTCTTTTTCGCGATTTTCTCTTTTCCACTATGTTCATAAGGGTCCTAAGGACTGCGGCGTCACTTTTTACGGTTCAAAATTTGAGTTTAAAACGACTTCGCAGTCGTTCCCGAGAAGGTTACTCATCGCTGTGACTCTCGGCTCGTTTAACCTCTTATGTTCTGTTTTTCTTATTTATAGTTAACTAATTAAACATTACTAATTATTTGTGTTTATGGCTTCTCAAGTTGTCTTAAGTGTGGCCCTAATCCCATTAATTGTCCGGACCGACAACGGTCATCGGAACAGTGAAATATACCAGGCTATACAAATAGGGGTGTTACAATTTTATTTTATATAAAATAGAATATAAATATTTTATGAAATTATCAAAATTTTAAAATATAAATTATTAATAAAAATAATTTTTTATACAAAATATTAATTAAAATATATAAAATTAAACGGGTTCAGGTTTTTTTCGGGTAATAATAATCGGATTTGGGACTAGTTCGGGTAGTTAAAAATAAATTTTAAATGGGTTTGGGACTGGTTCGGGTTTTGATAATTTTAATCGGGTTCGGATTCGAGTAGAGTGATTTTTGCCCGTACCCTACCGATTACCATCCCTAAGTCTACAGGGTAAGGAACTTGACCTAAATACCTAGGAATTCGGAAGCTCAGAGGTGCTATCATTATCTTCATGCAGAGCTACTTCCGGAGACCAAATATCTTCAACCAACCGAGGATTTGCAACAAGACCACAGGAGGTAGCAAGGGAAGGTCCCAAGAAAACATAAGACCAAAAACATGGGAAGTGTGAGATCCAAACCGCTAGCCACATAACCACCATCAATGTAGAAAGAGAGAAATGACAGAGGCCATATCATCTTATATCCATGGGAAAACCAACAGCAAACTCTCATAAACACTGGCTTTAAACCCTCAAAATGGAACTAAGCTCGACGAGACTCCAAAAGAAGAAAAAGATGATATGCTCTAGAGGATTTTTTCTCTCTCTAGAAAATCTAAAGAGATAATGATGGAAAGGAAGTTCAAATTTCAAAGGCTGAAATCTCTCCTTCAACAGCTTATCCATCGGCTCTTTCTACCTTAAAAGAAATTTAAATATGTGTAAACTAAATTTGAATTTACATTTCCTTTACAAATTTTCAATTATTTAGATATCATTTTTGTGATTTGGGAAATAATTTTTTTATTAAAAATTTTAGAAAATTAATTAATTTTTTTATAAATAATTTGTATTGAGAGAAATAATAGATAATAAGAGAGAAATAAGAGAAAGAGAATTAGGGTACTTTAGGTATAAAAATAATGATGAGACTAAATTATTAATAGAGTCAAATTACAATGAGCAACTAATATACTTTTTTAAAATATAGGGACTAACTAATTAGTTTAATTAAAATAGATGGATTAAATAGTAGTTTGGCTAATAATGACTAATAAAAAAAATTAAGGAAAGGATTAAATAGTTTAACAAAAATAAAATATAAGAATTAAATAGTATATATATATGTGTGTGTGTGTGTGTGTGAGGTTTTTCCTTGCTGCTGCTATTACGTGGCATTATAAATTTTGGTGCTGCCATCTGACATTATAAAGTAAGAAGATGATGTGCCTCTTGAAGGAGAGAATGAAATTGATTAGTTATAAAAAAAAAAAAAGAAATTCTTCTAGAATGAATCGAGGAACAAAAATAAACAAAAATTAAGCAATATAACATTAAAATCAACTTCAACAAAAAAAAAGAAAGGATTTTTTTTTGGTATTTTATTATTTAAGATGCAACAGTAATTAAAAACAAAAATAAGAAGATAACTATAGAATGTAAAATTTAATAAGAGTAATCTCGCCACAAAGATTACAATCCGAATAAAGACGCCACACAAGGAATTCTTGTGATAAGTCAAGATTTCGCCACAAATAAATAATATTTGATAAGAAAGAAGAAGCAGCACTTGCTATTGATTAAAATTCAGAATGCTTTGAGCTTACAAGAGTTGGCCTTTATATAGGCTAATTACAAGCACTATAAAGAAAAATAGCAAGGTTATTAAATAGGAAGTTTAAATAGTATTCTAAATAGGAAATAATATTGAATTTTTGAGAAAAAATACTTTAGAAAACTGCCATAGAGTGATGCACGAATTTGAGGAGATTTGATGACTTTTCAACCTTATTTCCTTCCTTAATTGAAAGATATTTCAATCTCCTTCCGATTTCTTTGACTTGATCAATTCTAAACAGCAAATAGGGGCCTTTTACACACATATGGGCTTGTTTTCTTCACAATCAATCCATTATCTTTATTTTAACTTAAACTCAAACATTTTAGTTTGCACCCATATTACATGCCCCATAGACTTGCCAAGTCCAGCCCAACTTCTTTAATTCTAAATACAAGCAAGCAAAGTAATGAGCTTGCTTTTGGACTCAGTCAATCGACCCTCGTATGTCATGTCATCATGTGGCACATCATCTCTCCTATGTTGATTTGAATTTGCCCTCAAATCCAATTCTTCCCCATCCTCAAAATCATCTTCTAAGTAAGGAGAAAGATCCCTCACATTGAAAGTAGAAGAAACATTATACTCACCGAGCAAATCCACCTTATGGACATTGTCATTGATCCTTGCTACCACATGGAATGGACCATCAGCTCCTGGCAATAGCTTGGACTTCCTCTGATTTGGAAATCTCTCTTTCCTCAAGTGAAGCCACACTAGATCACCTAGTTCAAACCGCACTTGCTTCCTCTTATTGTTAACGATTTTGCTATATTGTTCATTTTTGGCCTCAACAAGCTTTCTAATTTGCTCATGCATAGACTTCACCATCTTTGCCTTCTTTTCCCCATCAACATTGGCTTTTTCTTGAACAGGAATTGGCATCAAATCCATTGGTGTGATTGGATTGAAGCCATAGATACTTCAAAAGGAGAGTGCTTAGTTGAGCTGTGCACACTTCGATTGTAGGCAAATTTAACATAGGCTAAGCGTGCATCCCAACTCTTAAAATTCTTCTTGATGATAGTTCTTAGCAAGGTAGAGAGATTTTTATTCACCACCTTCGTTTACCCATCTGTTTGAGGATGATAGGCTGTGCTAAAGAGGAGGCGAATTTCAAGCTTCTTCCACAAAGTCTTCCAAAAATAGCTTAGGAATTTAGCATCACGATCTGAAATAATGCTTCTTGGAATGCCATGCAATCTAACAATTTCCTTAAAGAAAAGGTTAGCAATAAGAGAAGCATCATTAGTTTTATGGTAAGGAATAAAATAAGCCATTTTAGAAAATTGGTCAACAACAGCCAACATAGAATCTTTGCCCCTTTGAGTTCTGGGCAAGTTAAGCATAAAATCCATGCTCACATGTTCCCATGCGTGATTAGGAACTGGAAGAGGCATATAGAGCCCTTGCGCCATCTCCTTACTTTTAGCCTTCTTGCACGCCACACATTTCTCCACTGTCTTATACACATCTTTCATCATACTTGGCCAATAGAAATGCTCCTTTAAGGCTTCCAAAGTCTTATTTTCACTGAAATGGCCAGCAAGACCCCCTCCATGTGCCTCCCTTACCAATAATTCTCTGATAGAACAGTTAGGAATACACAACTTTCCCATTTTAAAGAGGTAGCCATCATGTTAGTAGAATCCCTGAAAGGCTTTCTCTTTGCAAGAATCATTGGTGGAAGAAAAGTCCCTATCTGACTTATATTACTCAATCATCAATTCAAATCCCAACGGCTTAGTATTTAGCAAAGAGATTAAGGTATACCTCCTGGATAATGCATCAGCCACAATGTTGGAGTGTCCCTTCTTATACTTGATCACATATGGGAATGATTCAAGAAACTCCACCCATTTGGCATGTCGCTTGTTCGGCTTACTTAGTCCTTTTAGGTGCTTCAAGGACTCATGGTCTGTGTGAATAACAAACTCTCTTGGCAAGAGGTAGTGTTGCCAAGTCTCCAAGGCACGAACAAGAGCGTAGAACTCTTTATCATAGGTTGAGTAGTTCAAACTAACTCCATTCAACTTTTCACTGAAATAAGCAATGGGACATCCTTCTTGCATTAGAACAGCCCCGATTCCCACTTTGGAAGCGTCGCATTCTACCTCAAAGGTCTTCAAAAAATCCAGCAATGCAAGTACTGGAGTAGAGGTCAGTTTTGGTTTGATGAGTTCAAAGCTCTTTTGGGTAGCTTCACTCTAATTAAATTTCCCTTACTTCTTTAAGCATTCTGTTATGGGGGCCATGATGGTGCTGAAATTCTTTACAAACCTCCTGTAGAAAGAGGCTAGGCCATGAAAGCTTCTCACCTTCGAGATTGTTGTTGGTACTGGCTATTATTGTATTGCTTGCACCTTCTCTTTGTCCACCTCCACGCCATGTTTGGATACCACAAAGCCAAGGAATGTGACTTGATCGTGGCAAAAAGTGCACTTCTTGATGTTCGCATATAACTTTTCTTGGCGTAGAACTTCAAAAATAGCCCTTAGATGCTTGAGATGATCTTCAAAACTCTTGCTATTACTATTGTTACTATAATTTTTATGACTAACTAATTAAAAATATTAGATATATTTTAATAATTTTAATAAAATTTTCATTTAGCAATTCTTAAAATTTTAATTATTTTATTTAATAATAAAAATTTTAAAATTATATATTTTAAAGTTAATAAAATAATTTAAAATTATACTGTAAAAATAGTCACATGAAGTTAAATACTTTATCCTTTCTCTCCTTTTTATATATTTAATAAATTTTAATTTACTTTAATATTATTTTATTTTTATTTATCTTATTTTAATATGCATTTAATAAAGATATATTTTCAATTATAAATTAAATGCTATATATAAAATGAATTATGAAGAAATGAAATAAAATTTTATTTTCATAGTTATAATAAACAAGAAATTTGTATTAATATTCAATTTTCATTATTTTTTTAATATTTTTATAGTATAAATAATTAATAATTAATATTATTACTTTGATTAATATTAATTATGTTATATTGGTCTATTATATATATGCCAACTAATTTCATTAAATTCTCTTTATTTTAATTAATTAATTATATATTTTTTTTAAATTATGATTAAGTTATTAATTTTTTAATTATATATCTAAAAGTTACAAATTATTTAATTATTATACTTTATTATTATTATTATTATTATTATTATTATTATTATTATTATTATTATTATTATTATTATTACAAATGCCGAGAAAACTCAATTTAATTAGAGATAGAAAAAATTAAGAGTTAATTAGATTAATTTATTAATTATATCCAATAAACACGCTTGCGCGCACACACACACATAGATATAAAGCAGTAAGGTGTTCTCAAGGGAATGTCATATGACACTTTCCTTGAAAAATTTATCATGTGTCACTTTCCATATATAACTATCTTTTATATTAATTATTATTTAATTCTTTTTTATTTCTCTTTTAATTATCATCATTATTTATAGTATTACCTTAGCATTTATTATTTAAATTATTATTTTCTTTAAAAATTCGATTATGAAAAATTAAGACTTTTTATGATTAAATGCAATATCTATAAATTATATATATATATATATATATATATGTTATTTTTTATAAATTTATTTATACAGAAATATTATTTACTACATGTTATCTTTAATAATAATAATAGGTCACTCATGGCCATTAATTTAAAAAAAATTGATAATTAATTTGTGATCTTGTAATCAATTATCATATAATTTAATCAATATTAAATTATTTCATATCTTTAATAAATAATTTTATTATATTGTTATATTATTTTTATTATGAAATCTTTGTTAAAAAATTTTAGAGATAAAAAGTGTAGTCTATATAAAAGTTATAAAGATAAAATATAGAAATTTGACTTATTTATAATTAATATGTATTATTTTTTATGTTAATAATTTAATATTCTTTTTATTTCACTTTGTTAATATTAGTTAATGCTTATCATTATCATAATTATGGTCAATTTATGACTGTTGAATTGAAATAGTCAAGTAAATGGGAAACATTTTACTGTTAAAAAAATTGAATTTGAATGTTTTTCTATTATTTTTCAATTAAATAATATTTAGTTACAAAGTTAAATTTTTATTTAAATAGTTTCTATTTATTTATTTATATATAGTATGTCATATGAGATATTTGATAAACATCAACTATTCTCCTTTCACTAAGTATTTTCATTGCTCTCAAATCTTTTTTTGATTTACTTTGTTTTTTTAGTATTTTCAAATTTTAATTAAATATCTAAATTTTTATGCATAAATTATCTCTCAACTATATTTTTATATAAAAGTAAAATTTAAAAATAGATTATAAATATGATTACATCGAAAATTTAGGTATAAATAAAAATGATTAAAAAAAATTGAAGTTACAATATCAAAATTATGAAATCGATCTTTTGAAAAATTGTATATATTTTTAATAGAAAATGATGATATTTAAAAATTTTAATTTTTATGAAATGTACTTATTTTATATCATAAATTTGTATAAAACGATAATCATTTTTGTGAAAAGAATTATTTTATGAAAAAATATCATATCAATGAAAAAATTACACTTTAAAAATTTAAAGATATAGTATTTTTTAAAAAATAATATAATAAATGTTATCTTTAATTAATAATAATATTTTATATTTTCATTATTATTAAAATTAAATGATTTAATTCATTATTAATAATTTAATATATTTTTTATTATATTAATGACAAAAAATTATATTTATATATTTTAAAATAACATTATTTTCTCATTAATTTAATATATTTTCTATAATCTATCAAAAAATTGTATTGATTTACATAAATTATAAGATAAAATGTAAAAATTTTATGAAATTTAAATTATTTTTTTAGATAAAGTAATTTTATCACATTTTAAACAAAGCAATCATTGAAACTAATATATATATATATATATAAACTAATATATATATATATATATATAAAATTAAATAGGTACTTTAATTAATTACATCATAAATTAATTGAAAATTTATTATTATAATAGGTAAAAATTTATTCAAATTAAATTAAATAATATAAAAATTTTAGTTAAAATTTAATTTAATAATAATACTTTATTTTATTTAAAATATAGTTAAAAATTAAATTATAAATAAAATTATAAATCATCAATGTATAATATGAACCTTATTCTAGTTTAAGTATATGTGATTGTATATCTAATACAATACAAGGAATAAGAACTATTTTCTGTTGTCTCTTATATTCTTCAAACTTTGGTTTACATTATCTCAATTTAAGGGCTTATTTATGCCTTCGCCACACACACACACATTTATTGATTGCCCATAATCTGGCTTAACTTAGCTGTTTAGTTGGATCAAGCTCATTAATTTTCCATGCGAAGAAGCTCGCGGCCTAGTCCAGGCAAAGAGCCTAGCCCCTGAGAAGTGAGAAATCGAGCCCAAGGAAACTTTTACGTTAACAACAATAAGATTGTCCGGCCCAACAAGTATAAGCCTGTGAAACTTGAATGAAAGGATTGGCAGCGTTTTTTCATCTTCTACCTCGCCAAATGGAGACGTAAACCAAAACCAGGCACTACTTGTTCAAATATTCAATCAAATCTTTTGGATCCCTCCAGAATTGACAGATCATAATTTTCTTCTCTGTACATGAACTCAAAATATAAAAAGAAAATTGGAAATATCATGCAATTAGAGTAAGTGAGACTGGTTTCTTGCTCTGCATTATTATTTCCAGTTATTGAAAATAATTAACTATTGATCATGAGAGTGTCATCAACATCCGCGGACGACCGCGCTGCAACGCTGAGCGGTGGAGGCTACCGAGATGCAGAGACTCTATTCCGTGCGAAACCGATTTCCCAAATTCGGGATGCGGAAACCACCACGGTAAAACAGATCCAGGACAAGAAGGAGGAGCTCCGCCAATTGGTTGGCAACCGCTACCGAGATCTCATTGATTCTGCCGACTCTATTGTTCTCATGAAGTCGTCCTGCGAGTCCATCTCTTCTAATATAGCTTCCATTCAAACTAACATTCGTTCCCTCTCAGCATCTCCTGTATCGGAAACCCCCAAATTCACCAACCCTAACCCCGCTCGTCTCCGAATCTACGGGATCGCGTGTTGCGTCAAGTACTTGGTTGACACTCCCGAGAACATCTGGGGATGCCTCGACGAGTCCATGTTTCTTGAAGCTGCCGGGAGATACATTCGTGGCAAGCACGTGCACTATAATCTTATGCTGGCCAACAATGCTAATGCTAACTCCAGTGCTGAATGGGATCACACCAAAATCTTGTCCAATTTTCCTCTTTTGCAACATCAGTGGCAGATCGTTGAGGGCTTCAAAGCTCAAATTTCACAGCGGAGTCGCGAGAGGCTGTTGGATCCGGCTCTCGAAATTGCGGCCTATGCTGATGCTTTGGCTGGGGTTGCTGTCATTGATGAATTAGACCCTAAGCAGGTACTTGGTTTGTTTCTTGATACTAGAAAGTCTTGGATTTTGCAGAAATTAGCAACTTTTGGCGGTAATGATAATCATGCTGTCGCCAGTGAGGTTGTGGTTCTTGTGTTTTGTGAAGTTCTGAAGATCATTCAGGTTAGTGTAGGACAAGTAGGCGAGTTGTTTTTGCAAGTTTTGAATGATATGCCTCTGTTTTACAAAGTTATTTTGTGTTCCCCTCCTGCCTCTCAATTATTTGGTGGAATTCCTTACCCAGATGGGGAGGTGAGGTTGTGGAAACTTTTTAGGGAAAGATTGGAATCCGCAATGGTTATTCTTGATAAACAGTACATCGCAAGGACTTGTATGACTTGGTTGAGAGACTCTGGTGGAGAGGTTGTGAGTAATATTAACGGCAAGTACTTGATTGATGCTATTGCCACTGGTGGAGAGCTTTCATTGGCTGAAAAGTTAATAAGAGAGACAATGGACAGTAAGCATGTTTTGCAGGGGAGTTTGGACTGGCTCAAGAGTGTGTTTGGTTCTGAGATTGAGCTGCCTTGGAGTAGGATCCGAGAGCTGTTTCTAGAAGATGACTCAGATCTCTGGGATGAAATATTCGAAGATGCTTTTGTTCAGAGGATGAAAGCCATTATCAACTCTGCATTTGAGGATTTGACAAAAATAATTAACGTTGAGAACTCCATTTGCACAATTGGAGAGGCTCCTAGCGAACATATTGACTACCAGGCTTACTTAAACAGACCTACCACAGGTGGTGGGGTTTGGTTTATAGAATCCAATGGAAATAAGTCTAGTCTAGTTTCAGGTTATAAGGCATCCCCTGAAGAAAATGATTTCCAGAGTTGTCTCAGTGCCTACTTTGGTCCTGAAGTTAGTCAAATCAGAGATGCAGTGGACAGCCGTTGTCAAAGTGTTCTGGAGGACCTACTCAATTTCTTAGAAACTCCAAAGGCAGTACACAGGCTAAAAGATTTGGGTCCATTCCTACAAGATAAATGTTATGATAGCATGTCAACCATTTTGGCAGAGCTCAAGAGGGTCATTGATCAGTTAAATGATGCCATGGAAAATTCCAGAGAGGGAAGTCCATCTGTTCCTCCTGCTATAGTTGTTGAGAGATCTCTTTTTGTTGGGAGACTTTTGTTTGCATTTCAGAACCACACAAAACATATTCCTGTGATACTTGGTTCTCCAAGGTTTTGGTCAAAAGATACTGTGTCTGCAGTTTTTGACAAGTTACCATCTGTATTGAGGCAATCTCAAGTTGCCACAGATTCTCTGATTACTGAGAGTCCTGGCAGGCAAACACCCACTGGCTCTAGACAACAGACTTCATGTGCTACAGCTGCTTTGCTTGGAGCAAGTGAACATGCTAGCCCTAAACTTGAAGAACTAGCCAGAACCACCAGGGATCTTTCCATCAGAGCTCATAACCTGTGGATACTCTGGTTATCTGATGAGCTTTCAGCCATTCTTGGTCGTGATCTTGGAAAGGATGATGGATTGTCAGCGATAACTCCCTTGAGGGTGAGTGGTCTTCCTTGGACAAGTTATTTTATTATTCTTATTATTATTATTATTTACTTTTTCAATTCATATATATTTCAATAAATGTTGCAAATGGACATATGCTACTGTGGCTTGTAATAATTCCATTTAATACATATGTTTGTACTATGCTTTTCTTTCCCTTTCATGTTATGTGATTGGTTATGTGTCTGAGGTGGTAATTGTATGGAGAAAATTGCAAGAAATTGAAAAAGAGAAGACATAAAAGTAATGCCAGGAAGAAGTTTTCATTGTGAAACAAAATCTAAATGTAGAATACTTAAAGATATCTATTAGGAGAATGTAAGCTTTAGAACATGTATTAATGTGACATAGTTGATGAATGTGTAAAAGCCTTGAAATACTGTCTTTTCCTCTTGATGCTGCTTGAAACATTTATTTTTTCCTTTCTTTTTACCCCTATTTTTTGAGCTTGTCAATTTGATCAGTGTTTTATGCACTTATTGAAATTTTGCATTTTACTTTTGTTGATGCTTCTTAATCTTTGTAAGCTATTTGTTGCTTGTATTATGGGATTATTCCAATTTAGAGAAAAATTTATGCATAATCAACTGTTGAGGGATGTTAATAATGCATTTTTCTGCTACATTTTTACATGCACCGCACACTTGGAGAAGCTTTTGAATCTTTTTTTTTCCCCCAAAATGCATACACTCTCAAACATGCACATGCATGTGTATGCTCTCACACAAAGGCATAAAATATTGTTCTTCGTGAAAGACCGTTGAGATGTTAATGTGGCCCGGGAACTGGCATTGCTGCAAAACCATGAGTTGGCTACTTGGGTTCTAGGCCAGTAGATATGTGTTTGTATATGTTGTGGCCAGTTTTCCTGAATAAAGTACACTCTCAAACATGTATGCACTAACACAAAGGCATAAAATATTGTTCTTTGTGAAAGACCTTGGCCGTGTCAATGTGGCCTGGAAACTGGATCACTGCAAAACCATGAGTAGGCTACTTCACACTTCAATGTTTGCCAATAGATACATGGTTGCATGTGTTGTGGCCAGTTTTTCCTGAATAAAGTACCTACTCCTTATTGATGTGCTAAATAAAATCTTATGCTTGACTAATTGTGCATAAAATAGCTAAAGAACCTTATTGTTTCTTGTATTCTGTCATTCATGGTCTGCATGTGCTTTTTAAGTATGTGAAGTTTAATCATCTCCTGAATATTGGGCAGGGATGGGATGAGACAGTAGTCAAGCAAGAACAATCTGATGAAAACCATTCTGAAATGAAAATATCACTGCCATCAATGCCTTCTCTCTATATCATTTCTTTTCTGTTTCGTGCATGTGAAGAAATTCATAGGATTGGGGGTCATGTACTTGACAAATCAATTCTGCAAAAATTTGCACTACGACTACTGGAAAAGGTATGCAGCTTGACTTGACATCTGATTTTACTTGTTATGAAGATTATATTTCAACTTACAATTGCACATGCACATGCACATGCACATGCACATGCACATGCACATGCACAAGCACAAGCACAAGCACAAGCACAAGCACATCCCTGAATGGATGCTGCATGTATAAATTTTGGTTTTTTACCTGTGGTCATGGAAAATTTTGGAATTAGGCTTGCCTATTGCATAATAAAATTCATGAAATTGTCTTTCTTTTAGCTTGATAATATCACATATTTTCCTTTCCTTTTATTTTCCTTTGTCTAACCAAATAAAAGTTGGGGACTCTTCTTTCTCATCTCTTGTTTGTTCTATCAATTTGTATCATCTTGTGAAGAATCAAACCAATTTTATGTTTCTGAAGCATGATTATTGTTCTTTTATAATCATAAATTAGTTTAATTTTGCTGCATTGTTTGCTAAGTGGCAATTTCTTGATATCCTATTTTGCTTTTCCCACCCTCCAATGCCCATCTTCTCTTAGGATCATTTTTTTTCTTGTGTGGGATTTCATTTTTGTTCTTTTCATGTGGTGGTTTGGTATGTCCTGAGAAAAAAAAAAGTTCTCTCAAGATTGGTTATGCCCATTAATTACATCTATCTTCAATTCTGATATTTCATGCAGCTTATTGAAATTTATGAGGATTTCCTTTCCGGTAGAGGTTCTCATGCATCTCAAGTGTCAGAGAAAGGAGTTCTTCAAATTCTTTTAGATCTAAAATTTGCTGCAGATGTTCTTTCTGGCAGTGAATCCAATATAAATGAGGACTTATCTAAAAGTCCTATGATGAAGGTTTCTTTCAGAAGGAAGCAGGGGCAAAGCCAAACAAAGTCGGTCTTTAGAGAGCGTATTGAGGAGTTAATTAACCGTTTTTCACAAAAATTGGATCCAATAGACTGGCTAACGTAAGTTTCTTTGTCCCTTATTTATACATTATACTTTTCTAAACATGCAAGAAGTTTATAAATTTATGATCTTACACTACTTTTTGAATTTTATTTTATTGTGAATAAAGAAATCAGACTTAATGGTTGTATCTCTTGCTTATGAATCATAAAATAAGTTCAAAGAAGTATAAATGTTTATTGGGGTTTGCCAAGATCTTTTGGCATAAGAATCATGGCTGGCAGTCTCCTTAGAAGGTCAGGTTTTGAGGCATGATGGAAATTGTTGGATGAGGCATCATCAATTTGGAAAGAGTATACAGTGTAAAACCTACTTGGATCTGAGTGCTGATATTGTTGAGTTGTTGTTATTTTGAAATTATTGTAAGGGATTATGGATGAGATTGCTTTGCTGTTTTTAGCGTTTGCCTGTGTGGTTGTACAAAGCCTTTAGGTACAGTATTGGTATTATGCAAAATTGTGATACCCAAAATTTTGTTTTCCTGCTTCCTTTCAGAAACAATGATAAAATCTCTAATTATTTCTTTACCTCGTCATTTTGGCCGTGGTGAAAGGGAAAAAAAACCTTCTTGGTATGATATTAAAATTTCTAATTTACCAAGCTGTAGGAATTAAGGATATTCACATGTAATGTAATCATAATTTTATGAGTTTTTATGAGATATGATGGCAAGTATCTAGTTTAGGCATGGTTTGATGGGGTTTTTGAGATGTCTATTTGATGGAGATTTTGAGATGCAAATTTAAATTTGGCTTATATTTCTTAACCCTTGTAAATGGGGTCAGATACTAGGAAATCTTTCTGACATTTACTGTGCAATAGGGGTATTCAATTATCTAGAGAAGAAAAAGGAAATTTGGTAATTATTCTTATTTAATAATAAATTTTGATAGTTTGGTATTTATTGTGAATTTCTTAGGCCTTCCTACTTAATTGCCTATTTAGGATTGTCCTACTCAGGGAAAGTGGTTTTCATTTTTTTTTCACTTAATATTATTTATTTGTATTTTATTCATCAGAGATCTTCCTATTTAGAACTAAAGTGCAAGTTTAGGAGTACTACAGGTCTTAATGTTTTCAATTAAATAGAGATCTTCCTATTTTTATTCAATCCCAAATCCCAGTCATGCTTTGAAGTCCAAACTTGTTTTGCAGAAACTCTACAAGATTTTAGCTGTCTTTAGGATTTTGTTATGTAATCCTAAGCTTAGTTATGATCTCAATTAGATAATGAGTTGATGCCGAAGGAAATCTAAATTTGATTTAGATTGTTTTATTATTCCTTTGATTTTTTTTTATGCTATTTCTCATAAATTTCAATCTTGATTTATTCCTTTAAACCCTTAAAATCAATTGATAAAAACCCTACTGAACAGTTAGCATCTAATTTCTTCAAGATTTTCTTCTGAAACTGTGTACTGAACTGTGTATACAGTGGATTTACTGCTACTTAACAGCCTTAAACCTGATTTTTTTTCTTTCAGTCTTTTTTGTTATCATATCATTGAGAATCCTTGCTCTAGGACATTCTCTGATATTGCCTATTTTGGTTTCAGACTTTCATCCAAATATCCAATCCTCAACTATCCTGTTCCACTAATGTTGCCTTAATAAATGTGTCCTACATTATCAAACTTAAGTGGGGGTTTACTCTGTTATTATGTTTCTATATATTATTTTTAATTTGAATTATTGGTGATTAAAGCATGGTGAAATATCTGTGTTGTTTTCTGATTTTATTTTATTCATTGAAGGTATGAGCCATATCTCTGGGAGAATGAGAGACAGTCATACCTACGACATGCAGTCCTCTTTGGATTCTTTGTGCAACTGAATCGGATGTACACAGATACCGTGCAGAAACTTCCTTCTAATCCAGAGTCAAATATAATGAGATGCTCAATTGTTCCTCGTTTCAAATACCTTCCAATCAGGTTAATGCTCTGTTTATTTTAGCAAATTGTTGATAAGTGGATATGATAAGAAGACTGTAAAACTGAAAACTCGACCACAAAATAGGTTAACAAAACATTTGGTTCTGTTTTAGCTTTCATGTGTCCAATTCAACTGTTAACCAACAAAACCAGAGTGTGTAAAAGCTGGAATTAACTACTGGGCAAATTCCCCATATTAGCTGGAATTAAATAAAAAGAAGACAGGCTCGCCTACTTATCAATGTAGGACAAATTGTCCCATTCAAGGCACAAAATTTGATTAAAATAGAAAATATATGAATTAACATGGCAACAATAGAAAATATCTTATCTTCAGTTTGTAGGTGGTCAAGATTTATCAAAATGAATCTAAATGAGACTAGAAAACGAACCTAATTGAGACTATGTCCATCTTTATGAACAAATCACCAATGCAGGTTAATTTTTACTAGTATTTCAGTCTAAAGCAGAAAAGAGGAACAGTGTGCCTCTTTTAAATTATTTGATGCGAGACATGTCCCATGTCAATTAGAAGAAAACATGTCAGGTGTTTCCTTCACTTTTAATGGCAGATACTTGATATTATTTTTTCATCTAATAGCTTGTAGCTGGGGCTGGGCCTCATAAGATGGCCTATTTTATTGGGCTTAAGTGAAATGGGTGTATGTTCATATGGTTAACCCTACTTTTGGATAATTTATTTTACCTGTTCAGTTGCAATTTGACAAATTTACAAACCAATGGAATCGATTTGATTTTAGATTGTGTTCATTTATAAGTAAACCTTATATTTTTATGTTACTAACTTATACTTTATTTCTACATTTTGGCTAAAAACCAAAGTTTAATGTACTTGTATGAGAAACACTATTCAATAACTCATAATTTGCACTTCACCATGTACCCTTGGAAATGGGTCTTCACTTATGATTTCATCCTAATTATCCAGTGCGCCAGCATTATCTTCCAGAGGAACACCTAAGACATCCATTCCTGCAGCTTCAGATGATATCTCCTCAAGAAGTTCCTGGAAAGCCTATACCAATGGGGAGTTTTCACAGAAGATCAGCTTGGATGACAACTCAAGTTTTGGTGTAGCAGCACCAATTTTGAAGTCCTTTATGCAAGTATGGTTTTCTTTGTATCTTCTTTCCTTGAAATGCTATTTATATGTTGTGGCTCAGATTTCATATGATAGGCCTTACATGCCATAAGGAAAAAATGGCAATATGATCACTGATTTATAAACAGTGTCTGTAGGCCTAAAGCTCCGGTACCAAATAATTAGCCTGGGTTGACCGGGTCATAGGTTCATACAATCAATACGCTGTTAGTTTTGATAGAATACTACTAAGTCTAGGATAACTTTTATGCCACCAATTTTTCGATTATATATTTCCTTTGAGGTATTTACAAGGGGAGGGAAATGGGAGAAAAGAAAGGGTAACTCAGTGCACAAAGCATTCCACACTTGTGGACTCTAGAGAGGGTTGATGTATGCAACCTCACCCCTGTTTTGTAAAGAGACTGTGTTCGTGGCTCCAACCCATTACCTCCATATCACAAATGGAGTAACTTTACTATTACACTAAAGAGAATACAATCTTATATTCAACAACATATTCTGTAGTGGCAAAAAATGGAAACCTGAACAGATTATTAGCCGTTAACTTATGAGAGGTCAAAGTTATAGATATAGCTGTAGTTTCTATTTAGGAATGGACTTAGCCAGTTCACATTTCAATCAGCAAATGATATACTTTTCCGGTGGCATGGTGGCCTATTCTCATGTGGTGTGATTTGAAGTTAAATCGACTCAATGACTTTCACATAATGAATGATTTTAATATATACCTCTTATAAAGTACTAAATATTTTTGTTAAATTTCATGTAAAAGCATTTTATGGGTGCCTGTCTACAATATTTGATTTGGGAAACATTCCATTTAGTTATTCATTAAAAAGGAAAAAGAAAAAAAATCTGCAATCTCCTATGTGCTGAAATATGATTTAGACACTGATTCTATAATTTTAAAGCCCAGAAGACTGCATCAGCATTTATGGTTCTAATGGGATCAGAAATGTGGTATGGTTGGAATTGCTGAACAGCTGCTTAAAAGGTACAAGCCTATTTGTTGGTGAAGGAATTATGAAAAGACAGTTGTCTATAGGTTGTAATGGTGTACAAAAAATTTTGACATTTGTGGTCCAATAGATGGTACATGAAAAAAGGGCTGCTAGTTTGGGGCCTGTCAGCAAACTCCAATAGGCTTTTTAGGGGATTTTCGGCTGTAAATTATTTTTTTGATGGTATAGGGTTTCGAAGGCAGGATTTTCATGATCTGATTGGGCTTTGGATTTGTAGTTGGTTACATGAGTCCAGTAATTTAACAGGAAATAAAAAGGACAGTAAAGCGCTGTCCAAGCAATCAAATTAGGGACAAAGGTAATACATCAGAGCCTCAAGCTGCTTATGAAGATTTTTTCTATTGAATTAGGTTGCACTGGCAGCTCAGTCTTCTAAAACTAGGAGGATAGGTGGTGAAGTGGAGGATTTAGAATTTTGTAGGTCAATTCAGGTTGTATCTCTGGAGTATTCTAGAGCCTAAGAAAAACTGACAATAAAGTTCTAACTTAGATGGGAGACATTGAATGCAGGAGACTGGAAATCATTCCATGGACTTGATATTTTTGCATTTTGGTTTGTTTGGCGCCCTTGGCCCCATAGCTTGTTTTATCCACTTGCAGAATGTATTCCTTTTGCTATCTTTTATACAACTTTACTTTGTTAATATGAAAGGGGAAGACTGATGTAGGCAGATGGAACAGATTTAGAAAATGTGATGTAAGCAACCAAGCTATTAATTAGGGTCAAGATATGAAGAAGTGATTAGGCTAAGAGTTTGAATTAGAGCAGGAAAAGAAAAGAAATCAGTTTTTGAAGCCTTGAACAGTTCTCAAGGTAATATAGTAGCAGACAGCAAGAGGAGAAGAGAGGAGAAGACAATATATATATATATATATATATATATATATATATATAAGAAAAACTAGGCATACAGGTTTTCCAAATTAAAATACTCAATTCTATAATAAAAAATCTATCAAAATATGTATATGTTTGCTTAATTCAACTAGTCGACTAACATGGATCATGAAAATTTGTCACTCATCGTGGAAGCCACAGTAATGAAAACAATTTCTCTTCTTGTGGACAGGTTGGCAGCAGGTTTGGGGAGAGCACCCTAAAGTTGGGATCCATATTAACTGATGGGCAAGTAGGGATATTCAAAGACCGATCAGCAGCTGCCATGTCAACGTTTGGTGATATTTTACCTGCCCAAGCTGCAGGTCTTCTTTCATCCTTTACAGCTACGAGATCAGACTCTTGATTTCCACTGAATTCTTCTGTCCTCTTATTTCCCCCAGCTAGTCATTCCAGTGAGTTAAATTTCTGTTCTGTGGTTCCTAACTCCATCAAGAGCTCTATGATATTACCCAAGTGGAAAGGTTATGCATATGGGACATAGGCAATGCAAAGATTCGGAGGTGAAGTGAGCATGGGGATTGGAACTGTTAGAGAAATGGTTATGTCTCAAGAAAATTGGAAATTAGGGTTTATCAAATGGAGCAAGTGCGAGTTGTAAGGAGCAATAATTATATTCCATAGAAAGCATAAAATAGTATAGTATGTGGAGTATGTGAGGTTTGTATCTCGAGTTCTCTTGTAAATAGAAATTATTGTCTACCAATATAACAAAAGATGGGGAAGGTATTTAGAGTGAAGTTTTATATAGTCTGAGGTTATGATGCTGGATGTCAATATTTAGAAGTCTTGGTTCTCGAGGTGAAGAAGAAAGCTCTCCATACCTATCTCCATAATATCGAGAGCAAGATTGAATCGGAGAAAAAAATTAATCGAGTGCGTGAAGGGACGGGGGGGTGTCGAGCTTGGAAGGAATTGGCATTCTACAAAGAAACCAGGCTTCTCCATTTTATTTTAAAAATTTTGATTTTTTTTTTATTTTGAAAAAATAAAAAGCAATATCATATGGTATTAATCAATGTAAACTTTGAATTGGCATGAATAATAATGTCATCGTTAAATAGATATCAATTCGATCGAAATTTTACCAAGCAAATAGAATTGAATTCTCAGGAAAAAAAAATGAATTCATTAATATTAAGAGAAAATATTTTATATGATCAATGAAAAACATTCTGTAATATTTAGGGCAAAAGTATGGATTATTTTCTATTAATTATCTAGGAGAAAGGTATACTGTATTGTATGTTGGGAAAAAGTACGTGCCGGTTGGCGTATTCATGCATCCTTGGATGGACCTTATTTTTTTTACTTTGGTAAATGCATCGCACGTGGGTAGGGTCAAAGCTATGCTTCGCAAATGTGTAAGCATTATATATATTTAAACAAAATGTATGCATTATATTATATGAGTGAGAAGGAAAGAAATATTCGGATTTTTGAAAATATCTTTATTATTTATATTAAAAAATTAGTTACAATTGTAAAAAGTTGAAAAAATATCAATTTTTTTTTATTTTCAAGATTAATTTAAAATTTTAAAATATTATGAATACTAAAAGGATTCGGGAGCAGAAAGCATTATATTGAATAAGATAATATTTTGAATTCTGCTTAGTTAAAATAAAAAAAATTATTAATAAATAATAATACAACATATTTATTTTATATATAATTAGAATGTAATAAAATTATTTTTATAAATTTATAATTTAATTAATGTATAGTTCTAATTTAGTTCTTACTTTAATTTTCTTAATTTTATTGTATTATTATATTTACTTTTAAAGAAAAATTTATTAATTAATTAGTACAATAATTTTTTTAGAGTAGCATATAAAAAATTTAGCTATGAATATGTACAAATTAAATGGAGAAATATACAGTGTTGACCTGATTAATAAAATACTACTGCTATATATGACTTGATGGGTTTCAATCCGAGAAGATTATTTGCGAGATAAAGAGAAAATTTGAGAGAAAGGAGGCAAATAGGCACATGGAGAATGGATCTTATAGTAATATATATATATGGAAGGTTTGAGGAGAAGGATATTTTATTATTTGAATTGAAAATTTCAGAGGGAAAGAAAAAAGAATTGATAGGGGGACAAAAAGCACGTAATTAAGGAAGGGGGGAAAGGAATGGTAAGTAACAGGTTGGTGATGGTGAATTGTTCTCCCGTTCTCTGTAAAAATTTAATTAAAATATATAAATTTAAATATAAATATTTAATTTAATAATCACTCACGTTTTTTAATATTAACATAAGCATTTTATTGTAGATTTTTTTTTTTTTTTCTGTTAGATGGGTGGGAAAGCGTGCAAGTGACAAACTCGAAGAAGAAGAATAAAAAATGATGAAGATGATGATGAAAGAGAAAGGGTGGAAAGAATAGTCAAGGGGAGAGGTGTGATGTCACATGAATATGAGTGAGAAGAGAAGGAAGAGTCAGGTCATACTCATGCTCTCTCATTCATCAAGAAGGGGGTTATGGTGTTGGCACTGTCCAATAAATGCCATGTCATTGAGTTGGGCAAATCGCATGTCTTAAATGTAAAATGGTAGTAATAAGTGCAATGGGGATTTGGAGAGAGAGTAGGGTCAGACGGACAACCCGAAATTAATGCAAAAGCTTCTTACTGCTCGCTTCAAGCTACCATTTTTGGTATCGTGAGGCGTGCAACTGTCGGGATATACCCCCACCCTTTTTTTTTTTTTGAGGATATCATACTTGCACTTCTCCACTCTTCTAGCGTTATCTTAATAAAATTAATTTTTATTTTTAAAAAATATATTAATTAATTTTAATAAAAATAAAAAAAATATTTAGTGTTTTTCAAATTATAAAAAGTGAATGAAATTTACATCTAAAATATCAAAAAGTAAAGATAGTAAAAATATAATAAGACTAACTGATATATTGTGATTGGAGCGGATTCTTGAAAGAGAGACGTGTGTATGACACCTTACAAAAGACACCTGACTAATGCGAAATAAATAGCGAGAGTTCCAAAATCCAAATACAATGGCCTTGGAACCTTAAGAGCCATCACGATACATAAAGGGTTGGTCTCGTTATCTTAACATAACTTTATCACTATATTATTCGGATGTCTTAAGCCAATTTGGCTTTTATAATTGAACATATTGGATAAGCTCACGAGACAATAGAAAGAGTCACTGTAGAGGAGAATTGATATGGACACGATATATCTATTCGCGAATTCGAGAATAAGCGACTAAAATGTCACTCGTCAAGTTAAATAATGATGTAACAATTGAAATAGGCCTAGAAAATAATCATGATGACCTAAGAAAATAAAAATATAGAAGTTGGCCAAGAATCCAGGCACTTCATGCTCAAGCCAACCGGCTTAAGTCGAAATGTTTTCGAGAGAAAGAAGTCGAAGGAGTCTCCACACAAAGAAAATTAGTTGAATATAGCACTTGTAAGTCTTGCTTGAATAACTAACCCCTTTCGTCATAGCATGAAATTGTCATAGTAATCATGATTTATAAAGCCACTTGATTTGATAATGATGCAATTGTCAAAATGATAGAACACTTGTATACCTTTTACACGTGTTGGGCTCACATTGGATCCTCGACTCCATAAATAAGATCGACTTCCACAGGGAAGGGGACCTTTTGACAAACTCGCAAGATACCACAACAAAACTGACCACAGTGAAACTCCTCTTGCCTTAGACACTAGTAAGAATGTTAAGTCTAAGTTCACTTATCTTTATTGATTAAGCACGTGTTATTATCTTGTTAGTCTACTTAATCATACTATCACTAATTAATGTATATTTTTAAAATAAAAATTAAATAATAAATTTTCTTTTTAACGATTAATAGACAATTTGGTTTTTTTTATTTTTTCCCACAGTGAGTATCAACTGCCTAGTATATGTATACATGGGAATCAGGATCCCCACGCTAACTAATATTTGACTTGTTCGTGTGCTTGCTTCTTGATAAAGAAAAGAAAAAGGAGTCAACCACACAAAATCCCATAGAGCAGCTTCATATTAAGTCGAAACAAAAAGCCAAGCCAAAGAACAAGATGACTAGCTGGTAAGGACATGAAAAATATTGATCACACATGTTAGCTCATGCTGTTTCTCACATACACATGCATGTGGGTATGCCCAACCACATCCATTATGCAATATGCGTCAGCAGACCTGTGTTGCGTTGATGAACATGGGAGAGAGAAATTAAGGCTGGCCCTGCATTTAAAGGAAAAGCATCATTACAAAAGTACGTCATCATTGTCATGCATACAATGCAATGTTTTGGACTACGTTTCGATTCAAAACATCGATTAAAGGTTAAACTCCCATCGTTTCAGTGCTTATTTGCTTTGGATTTTGGGTTTTGGCATTACAGTATAAGAATTAAATGACTCCTTTTCTCTGTTGACATTTCCTCTGCAACGGCCTTTCATGCTTCTGGCAGAGAGAGATTTTTTGTGCCTCTCTTAATTTCCCACCCACCCTCCACCGTCCTTTTGTCTTACTTAGTTGTCTTCTGTTTTGTTCGGGAAATGTCTTTCACACACTATGCTTGGTTGGATGGGAAGGAAGAAAATAATGAGAAAAGAAAAAAAGAAAGAAAATTATTTTTTTATTTTATATTTAGATTAGAATGAAAAATATTGAAATTATTTTTTAATAATAAAATTATGATTCTACTCTTAAATATTGTAAAAGAGTCTAAAAAATATAAGAATGTTTTCATAATTTTAAATATTTTTCTCTCATTTTCTTTTAATTTAAAAAAAAAATTGAATTACAATCTCATACTTATTTTTGTTTCAAAATTTTTCTCTTATTTTCCTCTTTGACTAAATATAAATTATGTAAAAAATAAAATTATTTTACTCTCAATTTTTCTTTTATTCCTTACTTTCTTTCAATCAAAACACAACATAAGAGTCTCCATGGCTTTTTACATCTAAATTAGCTCAAGCAATAAATGCTCCATATAATTAACTTATGCTATAAGGTAAATATATCGAGTGTTTAATTTTTTTCTCGTTTGTACAAATCTTTGTCAACAATATTTTACGATGCTATTGGTTGCAAAAGGATTATAACAACTTGTTAATGTTGTCTAGTTCTACTATTTTTTTTTTCTTTCATTTGTTTTTTTCATTAGCTACAAGCGCACATTATGTGATCAAATAATAAAAAGAAGGATTAATAGTATTAGAGTGATTGTAAAGATTCAAATTTAAAATTTATTTAAAATTAATTAAATAATAATAATAAAATAAGATTAATATAATATTTTTTTTATAAGTACGAAATTTTATTAAATGAAGCCAATATATTATTAAAAAAGGATTTATTTAATTTACCATTTTAAAAGAATTCCAATATATCACTATTCGCTAGATTTTAATATACAAATATATACTTTACTCAAAATAACAATAATGATTTGATTTAGTGATTAAAGACATATCACTTACTTGATAAGTATTAGATTTAAATTTTTACTCTTTATTCTTTATTAAAAAAATAAAAATAAAAGTATATAAGTAAACATAAATGCACGACCATTTTTTTTTTATTAGAGCATGGCTCTTCTAGTGACTTTTACTGTCTCCTTCAGTTCCATTGATGTGCCACCATTCTATTGTTCTACATAATTCATAAATTACAACAATTTTTTAGTACCAAGTGCTAACTTTGTACTCATAATTGATATTATGCCAAATCAAGTAAAAGGGAGAGAGGTAGGATTTCATATATAGATTTTATTTTTTAAATAATTTGTTACGGAATTGAAATAGATTGAGATTTACCTTCTCCTTTTGCAACTTAAAAAATCTAATACTTTCTTTCTAGTTTTCCGTTTGTTTAATTTAAAATTTTCATATATATATATATATATATAAAATCTACTATATTTTGTAGAATATATCAATCATAAAATTAAATTATTACAAATATATATATTATCACTTGTTAAGTAATAAATTAACTTTAATTTTTTTTTGAAGATTTTATTCCAATCACTATCATAGAAAGCTTATTCTATTATTGCATATTGAAATTATATAACCCAAAAACACTTAATTTACAATAAAAAATATTATTGTCAGTCAATTATAATTATTTTATAATTCTCATAATATATTAATACCGCATAGGCACTGATAATATATAATTAATTCATATCGCTTTTTAGGAATGCGTGGTTTCGGTTTGGTTTAGGATTTATGTAGAAATTAAAACCAAACTAAAATTTTGATATGATTTTAGTTCAGTTCTTCATTGTTTTGGTTTCAGTTTGGTGTGGTTCTCTGTTCTTTGATTCCAATTCAGTTTGAAACGGTTCCAGTTTGATTCTCTATTCTTAAAATAATTTTATATAATTATTTTCTTAAAAAAATCTGTAACACCCCTCACCCGTCTACAGGGTAACTGAGCAAGGCGTGTCACACGGAATGCCGGAGCACCTGATCTTATCTTATTTCATTTCAGTTATTGATATATTTATTCAGAAATGGTTTAGGCACTAACGTTGTTTACTAAAATCTGACTAGTGTAGTAAATATTACATATTCTCCATATTCACAATTTCAATCTCATTCATAATCACACTAAGCTCTTATATCAAAATGTTCAGTTTCATCAATGTACATAATTTGTCAAGTAATTACATAAAATCATAGTCTACATATTATACAAATTAATTACATCACAAACTTACTCAATGCAATTTCTTAAGTTGAATTACAACATAAGAAATAATTAAAATATACAAAATATATTATATGCTTAATGTGAGCCCTATCTACATGCATTGCTGAGGAGGTGACAACCTTGAACTCTTCTGACACTTCTGCAGATCTGGACTCCAAAAATCTCAGTCAACTGTCTACTGGTTTTACCTTCAGTACCTGCGCGAGGAAACAATTCCATCGCGTTAAGCAGTTCTACTTAGTGGTGCAATAATACAACAATGAAATAATATATACAAATAAAGAAAGAAATAAATTATAATTCGGATACTCAGGAATCAATTTAATTTGGTATGGTATTTCTAGTATCAACTATCTTATATACTAGTTTGTTCCTCTTTGAAAGTAACCTTTCAGTAAATATATTCAGTATACAAATTATTCTAACTATATTGTATTTTAAGTCTCTACGGTTCTGCAAATTGTATTTTTGTTATGTTTCTATTGCTAATCTCTTTTACTCATTTCATTCAATACTTAATTTAATTGTACTGAAATTTCATTATACTTAACTTAACTGCTTAAATGGAATAATGTTTTAATTGACTGCCCATGTAGCCTATATACTGACCAGACTGGATAAACGATTAAAATAGCACTGGGTACTTAGTACCTCGGGCCGTCACACCATTGATCACAAAGTATCTCCCGGTGTGCAAACAGTGTGGCTAAAAAGCCATATAATCAATCAAGCATAAAGCTAGGTATAAGAACAAAATCAGTATCCATATAGCCATAGGCTATTAAAAACATAATCTGTATAGCCATAGGCTATTGAAAACATAATCCGCATAGCCATAGGCTATTAACAGTACAACTGTCAGTACCTATTGGCATGCTAACCTATCCAAACTAGTCAACTAGGCAAACTAGGGCATATTACAAGATTAAATATTTAGTTCTTTATTTTTAGGGTTTATAGGTCATTATGCCTTTCACTGGTCAACGAAAATGTTAATCTTTTTATACATCATGGATAAATTGATTATAGTATCAATATCTTACAATTTGCATTTCTATATGATGCCAATATAGTACATTTTACAATTCTCAAAAGTTGGCATTTATTGTCAATTTTATTTCTAAGACTTGTTACATTTTATTGCAATTATTTCGATTTTATGGCCAATGTTTACTATCCATTGGACCAGGCTACAATGTAAATTTAGTAGATTTCTCTTCATTAAATTATTTCTCATTATGTCTTCTTTAATTTTCTTTTTGAATCACTCCATTTGGAGTTGTATAGCTTAAATTACGGTCATTTAACCATAACTAGGTCAAATTTAAATTTTGACTTCCTTATTAGGCATTTTCAGTTCTGACTTTACTAATTTATTTGGACTGTTTGTAATAACATTGAGGTCTAGCATTCTTCATAAGTATTATTGCCCTATATCTTAGAGTCAATTAGAACTTTTACTTGTAATTTGTCAAGTTTTATATAATTATTTATAGTCAAATTGTTGACTTCGACTCAAAGGTCTTATATTAGCATGATTCTCAATTAGGTCAATGGCTTTGACCTTAAATTCTAGCCTTATACATTTATAATTTGAGGAAGTTGCCTAAAATAAAGTTTTAGGTCTCTTTCTTAGCTTTCCAGATTGGTATGGCTCATTACATTTGGAAACTTCTTTTCGGAGATATGCCTATTTGAATTTTTTGGACTTAATGGTCAATTGTACCAATTTCAGATTTAGTGTGTCAACTTAATTGACCCAGTTCCCTTGATTTCTGGGTTCTAGTCAAAATTTCAATATTGTAGGTCTATATCTTATTGAACTTTTGACACTGATTTTAGGTCATTTGGAGTTGTGTAGACCAAGATATGATCATTTTACTATGGTTGGTCAAGTTGCACTTATATTGCACAATTAAGTTATTTTTAAGTCAAAGTCAATTCGGCCAGTTTTTGTAACCCAACTTGGGCAATCAATTTGACTTGCTTAATGGCATTTCTAGACTTGGTGGTCTTAACCAAAGTTGTAGCCCTATGTCTAAGCTTTCCAATAATATAAATTTCAGGTCATGTGGACCTATTTTGAGTGAGTTATAGTCAAAATACTGGCTACTATTCATATGGTCAAAAATTTTGGGTTTCAATTTACCAATTCCGGATTAGGTCACTTTTTGAGTCACTTTCTAGACAGATTTTTGGTAAGGCTTCTACATGAAAGTTGGTTCATTATATGTCTAATTTTACCTTCAATTGGCCTCATACCAATTGGGGTCACACAATTAGGGTTATAGGCTCAAATGCATACTGTCCTTATACCATTCTCAAATAACAATCAACTACACATTGAAATTTCTATATCTTAGCTCCCTATACCTAAATTCTAGATGGGTAACATACTAACATCATTCATTACATCTCATTTTTGTCAATTTTCTAATAGTTTATACTGGTCCACAATGTTTAATACACAATCCTAAATTAAAGAGTTAAAGTCTACAATGTAGACATAAAAACTACTAAGCAATACATGTAATCTCAATTAGTAACATGTCTTATACTTTCACCATTCATCAATACCATGATTCATTAATCAAATTCATGTAATTAACCATCTACTAAACCCATCAAAGCTGCCAGAAATTACCACTTGCTCTTAGGTCTCTAAAATTTGTTCAAGCCCTAAATTAAATACCCAATCATCACATATTCACCAAATTGACTTACTAGCACATAAAATTACTCTAATAAACCTTAATTCCCATCAAATATACATAAGAACAACTCAATTACCTTCCACTTCCATGGTTGTCAAAAATTATACACATTAATAACTCATCAAAACCTTCAAATTTCTTCACCATTAAACTCATCTCAACCTTAAAACAAAGTTTAATGAAGTAAGGAATGAAAAACTAGCACTAAACTTTATTTGGAGCTTGCTAAACCTCACCAATCTTGCTTCTTTTCACTACCTAAATACTTCCCAAGCTGTGTAGAGCAACTTTAATGAAGAACTCTTGAAGAAATGGTGGCTTGATGATGAGTGCATGAAGCTTGGTTGAGCTTCGGCTATGGAGGAACAATGGTGGAATTGGAATTCGGCAATGTGAAGGGAGGTTGAAGATGAAGTGTAATCTGTCCACTTTAGGTTTATATAGGTCCACTTAATCATGGTTAGTGGAGCACTAACCTTGGTTAATGAATTAATTAATTCCAAAGTTCCTTAATTTGCATTTATACCATAGTTCTTCCACTATTTACATTATGTACCACATTTTCTTATTTTTCATGATATTTTCAAAGTTTAATACTACTTATTTTTAATGGACATTTAGGTCAAAAGTCCACTCTAGGTGTCAAATAACCAAAATACCCCTCTTCCGGTTGCATTTCAAATTTTTCGGTGCTACCGATTAATTCTTTGACCCACCGATTTCTTTAAACTTCGTTTTTGTTTGTATTGACTCATTAAATTTTCTTTGATATTTCCAATGTCAATTATACCTCAGTAGACCTTTAATTAGGTCCCGAAAATATTTTCTAGGATTCCCCGAAGTCCAGGGCTAGTCAACAGTCCTTGCCGTAACTTTCCAGTGCAGTCACCAATCGCTACGGGTTCAGCTCATTTAACTTAGTCACATTTTATCTCTTTTATTTTTCTTTAATTTTTCTCATCACATATTTCATTATTTTATACTTCCTCACTATCATTACAGTGTAGTTTCAGATATTTTGACTTTTCGGGGCAGACATTAGCCGTCGAAACAGTAGGACGTACGGACTATGAAAATGAGGGTGTTACAACTCTTCTCCTCTAAAAAGGAATTTCATCCTCAAAATTCATCGGATTCAAATAACTAAGACTATCGTCATCTCATAGTTTTGTTCACTCTTCCATCATTATTTCCCATATCACTCCCAGCCGGATTACGGCTCTCTACTTCTTTCTCTAATGCTCTCTGCGACTCTGAGTTCATATCTTAACCTTGAATAATCAAAAGTAAATAGATCTGCTTTAGTATCACCTCGACTTTTATGAATGCAATGCATGTATGCACACTAGTTCTTTCTACTTATCTATGCCTAGGAACGCCTAAATCGTGCTCTGATACCATTAAATGTAACACCCCTCACCCGTCTACAGTGTAGCCGAGCAAGGCATGTCACACGGAGTGCCAGAGCACCTGATCTTATCTTATTTCACTTCAGTTCTTGATATATTTATTCAGAAATGGTTTAGGCACTAACGTTGTTTACTAAAATCTGACTAGTGCAGTAAATATCACATATTCTCCATATTCACAATTTCAATCTAATTCATAATCACACTAAGCTCTTATATCAAAATGTTCAATTTCATTAATGTACATAATTTGTCAAGTAATTACATAAAATCACAATCTACATATTATACAAATTAATTACATCACAAACTTACTCAATACAATTTCTTAATTTGAATTACAACATAAGAAATAATTAAAATATACAAAATACATTATATGCTTAATGTGAGCCCTATCTACATGCATTGCTGAGGAGGTGATAATCTTGAACTCTTCTGACACTTCTGCAGATCTGGACTCCAAAAATCTCAGTCAACTGTCTACTGGTTTTACCTTCAGTACCTGCGCAAGGAAACAATTTTATCGCGCTAAGCATTTTTGCTTAGTAGTGCAATAATACAACAATAAAATAATACATACAAATAAAGAAAGAAATAAATCATAATTCGGATACTCAGGAATTAATTTAATTTGGTATGGTATTTCTAGTATCAACTATCTTATATACTAGTTTGTTCCTCTTTGGAAGTGCTTAGTTTATAGCATTTCAGTAAATATATTCAGTATACAAATTATTTTAACTATATTATATTTTAAGTCTCTACAGTTTTGCAAATTGTATTTTTATTATATTTATATTGCTAATCTTTTTTACTTATTTCGTTCAATACTTAATTTAATTGTATTGAAATTTTATTATACTTAACTTAATTGCCTGAATGAAATAATATTTTAATTGACTGCCCGTGTAGCCTATACACTGACCAGACTGGATAAACAGTTAAAATAACACTGGGTACCTAGTACCTCGGGCCATCACACCATCGGCCACAAAGTGTCTCCCGGTGTGCAAACAGTGTGGCTAAAAAGTCATATAATCAATCAGGCATAAAGCCAGGCATAAGAACAAAATCAATATCCGCAGAGCCATAGGCTATTAAAAACATAATCCGTATAGCCATAGGCTATTAACAGTACAGCTGTCAGTACCTATTGGCATGCCAACCTATCCAAACTAGTCAACTAGGCAAACTAGGGCATATTTCAATATTAAATATTTAGTTCTTTATTTTTAGGGTTTATAGGTCATTATGCCTTTCACTGGTCAACAAAAATATTGATCTTTTTATACATCATGGATAAGTTGATTCTAGTATCAACATGTCACAATTTACTTTTCAATATGATGCCAATATAATACATTTTACAATTCTCAAAAGTTGGCATTTATTGCCAATTTTATTTCTAAGACTTATTGCATTTTATTGCAATTATTCCGATTTTATGGCCAATGTTTACTATCCATTGGACTAGGCTACAGTGTAAATTTAGTAGATTCTCTTCATTAAATTGTTTCTCATTGTGTCTTCTTTAATTTCCTTTTTGAATCACTCCATTTGGAGTTGTATAGCTTAAGTTATGGTCATTTAACCATAACTAGGTCAAATCTAAATTTTGACTTCCCTATTAGGCATTTTCGGTTTTGACTTTACTAATTTATTTGGACTATTTGTAATAATATTGAGGTCTAATATTCTTCATAAGTATTGTTGCCCTATGTCTTAGGGTCAATCAGAAATTTTACTTGTAATTTGTTAAGTTTTATAGACAAATTGTTGACTTGGACTCAAAGGTCCTATATTGGCATGGTCCTCAATTAGGTCAATGGCTTTGACCTTAAATTCTGGCTTTATACATTTATAATTTGAGGAAGTTGCCTAAAATAAAGTTTTAGGTCTCTTTCTTAGCTTTCCAGATTGGTATGACTCATTACATTTGGAAACTTCTTGTGGGAGATATGCCTATTTGAAGTTTCTGGACTAAAAGGTCAATTGTACCAATTCCAGATTTAGTGTGTCAACTTAATCAACTTAATTGACTTAGTTCCCTTGATTTCTGGGTTTTGGTCAAAATTTCAATATTGTAGATCTATTTCTTATTGAACTTTTGGCACTGATTTTAGGTCATTTGGAGTTGTGTAGATCAAGATATGGTCATTTTACTATGGCTGGTCAAGTTGCACTTATATTGCATAATTAGGTCATTTTTAAGTCAAAGTCAATTCGGCCAGTTTTTGTAACCCAATTTAGGCAATCAATTTGACTTGCTTAATGGCATTTTTGGGCTTGGTGATCTTAACCAAAGTTGTAGCCCTATGTCTAAGCTTTCCAATGATATAAATTTTAGGTCATTTGGACCTGTTTTGAGTGAGTTATGGCTAAAATACTGGCCACTGTTCATATGGTTAAAAATTCTAGGTTTCAATTTACCAATTTTGGATTAGGTCACTTTTTGAGTCACTTTTTGAACAGATTTTTAGTAAGGCTTCTGCATAAAAGTTGACTCATTATATATCTAATTTTACCTTCAATTGGCCTTATACCAATTGGGGTCACACAATTAGGATTATAGGCTCAAATGCATACTGCCCTTATACCATTCTCAAATACCAATCAACTACACATTCAAATTTCTATATCTTAGCTCCCTATACCTAAATTCTGGATTGGTAACATACTAACATCATTCATTACATCTCATTTTTGTCAATTTTCCAATAGTTTATACTGGTCCACAATGTTTAACACACAATCCTAAATTAAAGAGTCAAAGTCTACAATGTAGACATAAAAACTACTAAGCAATACATGTAATCTCAATTAGTAACATGTCTTATACTTTCACCATTCATCAATACCATGATTCATTAATCAAATTCATGTAATTAACCATCTACTAAACCCATCAAAACTGCCAAAAATTACCACTTTCTCTTAGGTCTCCAAAATTTGTTCAAGCCCTAAATTAAATACCCAATCATCACATATTCACCAAATTGACTTACTAGCACATAAAATTACCCTAATCAACCTTAATTCCCATCAAATACATGTAAGAACAACTCAATTACCTTCCACTTTCATGGCTGTCAAAAATTGTACACATCAATAACTCATCAAAACCTTCAAATTTCTTCACCATTCAATTAATCTCAACCTTAAAACAAAGTTTAATGAAGCAAGGAATGAAAAACTAGCACTAACTTTTTTTTGGAGCTCGCTAAACCTCATCAATCTTGCTTCTTTTTGCTACCTAAATACTTCCCAAGCTGTGTAGAGCAACTTTAATAAAGAATTCTTGAAGAAATGGTGGCTTGATGATGAGTGCATGAAGCTTGGTTGAGCTTCGGCTATGGAGGAACAATGGTGGAATTGGAATTCGGCAATGTGAAGGGAGGTTGAAGATGAAGTGCAATCTGTCCACTTTGGGTTTATATAGGTCCACTTAATCATGGTTAGTGGAGCACTAACCTTGGTTAATGAATTAATTAATTTCAAAGTTCCTTAATTTGATTTATGCCACAATTCTCCACTATTTACATTATGTACCACATTTCTTATTTTTCATGACATTTTCAAAGTTTAATACTACTTATTTTTAATGGACATTTAGGTCAAAAGTCCACTATAGGTGTCAAATGGCCAAAATGCCCCTCTTCGGGTTGCATTTTAAATTTTTCGGTGCTACCGATTAATTCCTTGACCCACCGATTTCTTTAATTTTCGTTTTTATTTATATTGACTCACTAAATTTTCTTTGATATTTTCAATGTCAATTATACCTCAGTAGACCTTTAATTAGGTCCCGAAAATATTTTCTAGGATTCCCCGCAGTCCAGTGCTAGTCAACTGTCCTCACTGTAACTTCCCGGTGTGATCACCCATCGCTACGGGTTCAGCTCATTTAACTTAGTTACATTTTATCTCTTTTATTTTTCCTTAATTTTTCTCATTACATATTTCATTATTTTATACTTTCTCACTGTCATTACAGTGTAGTTCCAGACATTCCGACTTTCTGGGACAGACATTAGTCGTCAGAACAGTAGGACGTACGGACTAAAAAAATGAGGGTGTTACAAAATCATATTTAAATTAGCATTTAACTATAAGCTATAAATATAATTATGAATTAACTTATATATATATATATATATATATATATATATATATAAGTACATTTATAATTAAGAATTATAAAGTAATTTAATGTCTTTATTACTTAAACTATGAAGAAAATATAGAAAAATGAAATTTAATATTAGGTTGTATTTAAGTTCATAATTAAATATGCATATATAAATATATATATAATTATATTAAAAGCATATAATACATCTAAAAAAATATAAAAAAACACATGTATAAATTTGATTCTCGATTTGATTTCGATTCAATTATTAATGAAGAATCAGAATCGAATTAAAGTTTCAAAATAATTATGATTCGATATGATTTCTATCGATTTGTATGGTTTTTTAGTTCAATTGAAGGCCCTGAGAACCATGCACAACTCATTTTCTGTTGTAAAAAAAAAAAAATAATTACACAACTATTTTCACAATAAACACATGTCCATCCATCACCAAATAATAGTTTTATTTATATAAAAACATATTTATTTTATGCGCTAATCAAATATCCTTATATTTGTATTTAAAAGTTAAAAAAGTGGTTTATAAAACGTCAACTTTCCTAACTCTTAACTTTTAGAGTTGAGAGAGAAATTTAATTAAAATAATAAAGATGATATCACTATTTTTATATTTAACAGTTACTTTTACTGAATACTTTTGATTTAAATTACTTTGTAAATAGATAACTATGAATATTAGACTGCTACTGACACAACTAACAATTATTATAATAACCAACACTACCTAACAAACCTTAAGATGATGAATGACATGAAATAAACCAAACCGGAAAGAAAGGACTAGGCCAAAAGATTTTTTTTTTTTATCATAGAATATTAGCAAATTTTTGCGATAAATATATAGTGAAAAATAAAGAATGGAGCAAACATAATATCATTATTACTTTATATATATATATATATATATATATATATATATATATATATATATATATATATATATATATATTGTTGTTTCATCACCTTAATTAAAAATGGGATCTAATTCCTTCCTCGCTCCTCCCTCTTAAAATTTTATGATCTATGCAGAAAATATAAAGGTGCAATACTACTCTAGATGCAACAGTTTAATCATGAGTTTCTCACAATAGCTCCACATGGGATTCCGAACCATCGATCAGAATACAATAATCTGACGGTTGAAGCATCAACTAGGAAACAAAAGAAAAGGAAAAATGTAGCTTCAAATTGCAAATAATATTGTTGTCTGTTTAACTGTTTAAAGAGAGAAAATTTCAAGGGGATGGAAACAAAACCAGTCCATGCCTGCCATGGCACATTTTAAGAGGCAAAAAAACCCCACGAACTACTGGTGATGCTGGAGAAGCAAGTACATTTTTGGCATGGCAAACATATATCCTTTAGATGATTTTAGACAGTTGAAATAGGGGGGAAAATAAAGTAAACTTGACATAGCAAAATTTCTCTATGCATCGGATATCAACTGAAAATAAAAATTGCCATCTCTAGTTTGAGTGATTCCTTCACAGTCCAGCCCTGCATACATATTTATGTATATTAAATCAAAAGAAAGAATATGGCATATGAACACAGATGAATAGTGACTCATATTTAAGATCCTAAACTTTTAAATTTAGTATTACTACACATTTATTAAATTTAATTTTACAATTTATTTAATAGTGCATACAATTAAGAATTATTTAAACATCAATAATTCCTATATTTCTTTAACAATTTTCAATGTCCCATAAGTTAATTATAACAATATTGTCCGCGCCATTTATAAGGAATGTCATGACTATAAAATTTATAATTTAATATCAATTTTTTAAAGTCAACAAAATTTAGGAAAGGATTATGTTTAAGAGTTCTGGATTTGGGTGTATAGGATTGGTTTATTGACTTGGATGTAATTGAATTTGATCATACTAAGTTTTTTTTTTTTTTCTGACTTATTATTAAAAATTTACTGCTTATAAAAAAAAAAAAGGGAATTATTTCATCTAAATGTATCAATAGAAAAATCTATAAAATTTAACTGCGAAATCACATGAAATGAGAATACACTGTTACACAAAACAATCGTGTGTGTTGCAGAAAAAATCCAGAGTCAGGACATTAAACATATTTTTTCCACTATAGGAAAAATAAAAGAGACTTACTTTATAATGAACAGACTTTTAAAAATATAAAATTATTTTAGTGAACACTATTTATTAATTCCTTGATAAAAAAAAAAACATTATTTATAAATTTGAATAGTTAATTAACTATCTCGCAACATAATATATTTGTGTATTTATATCTCAATTTTGAAGCGGCAATTTATTGGCTCGATATATTTTCTTTTCATTTCTTTTCTTTTTTAATAGTAGGTGTCGGAAAACGAACTAACCAGGCAATAATCAGAAAACTAAGATGGATCAATGGTGCGGCGGTCATCTCCCGCAGCAGCCCTGGGTTGCTGGAACTGACTCAGCTGTCCGATACTTGCAGAGACATTCATGGCCAGAAGGCTTGCATCGTAGTTGTTGGCAGCATCAAAGCTCCTCGTCATCTGCTGCTGATCCCTGGGAAATAATTGGTGGTGGTAGTGGTGGTCCCTTCCCCCACCGCCAGCTCCGATCAGATTGATGCCAAGGTTCTGAGTATGGTGGTGGTGATGATTATGATTTTGTGTGGTAGCCGTGGCTGCAGCAGCAGCCGCAGCAGCAAATAGACCGGCATGGCCAGTGATGCCTAGGTTCTGATATTTTGAGAGTTCAGATTTGGCACAGCTTAGATCCATCTGCAGCTGGCGAAGTTGGTGCTGCAAGAGAGAGATGACCCCGACGCAGCCGTAGACTGGGTCGCGAAGACGCATATCGGCCTCATATGCCAAAGAATTCACGGCATCCTCGCGTTGGGAGGGGTGCAACTCGTTTAGTAGCTTCGTAACATTGCTTGCCCCAAATACTTTGTGCACGTTTGCGAATTTTTGGGGCTGATCCGGTGGAAAATAGGGAGCAAAGACGCATTCCGGTTGGCATTTTCTCCTCAGAAACTTGCAGGCTGCACATGGAGAATTCGATGACGATGCCATGTTCCGCCTTCCCCTCTGTGATATATAACCAGCGCATACATGAAGTTAAACAGCATTACCAAAAGCGAAACATTGAGAGTATATGTAAAATTAAGTGGGAAGAAATCAACAAGTCATGTAATTGAAATACCATAAAAACGTACGGGCTAAGCGACTATCAATAACCCAATAACTTTGATTTAAGTCAATGTATATTTTATATAGGGGAGAAGTTTGCTCTTGGACATAATATGAGCTTAATCAGGGTAAATAATAAAAGCTTTAGTAAATATACAGAGATAACAAACAAGCTTGTGAGAGAGATGAGAACGAGATACAGCGGGGCGGCTGAAATGGCTGGTTTTAGGGTTTGGGCGTGTATTTATTTAGGAGATGAGAAATCTCAAAAGACAAGCAATAAGTGTGATTACGAAAAATGGCAGGCTTAATGGCTTTATATTTGAAGAAAATTTCTGCACTTACGACATTTTAAATTGGAAAAAAAAGATTACCCTTGCAGGATCTGTGCCTATAATTACTGATCACTTCTCAATCTCTTCTGATTAAAGAATAAAAAATGATAATCTCCCCACCTTCTCTGGAAATTCAGAGATCTTGCTCAAAATGGGCATTACTGGGTTAAAATATGTGTATCCGCATAGCTGATGGGAGAATTGCGGCTAGTAAAATGATACACATATCTTCTCCCTCCATTACTTAAATAGATGGGCCACCCAGAAACCCAAAGTATGTACTCGCTGTCCCACTTCTAAGAGAGCAAAGAAGGGCTGGCAACCAACTGGAGGAAGGGACTTTTTGAGGGTTGCTTTGTGAATGGAATAGGAAGCAAGGAAACGAGGTAGAAAAGAAGGATGATTTTAGCTGTGGGTTTGTGAATTGGATCTCGTGTAGCAAAGTTTTGTTTCACTCTTTTCAATGGAAAGGTTCGGGAGCAGATCTCGCTTGAATTTCATGGAAATATTATTGTCATGTATACTGCTCATTTTTCATTGAAGATGAGACCTTTAAGTGAGAAGGACGTATGGAAGATCTCGGGATGAACCCTCTTCCATATTATAAAAACTTGAATCATATACGGCAAAGGAGCAAGTAGCCAGATGAAATCATATATTACGGACTATGGAGGAAAAAGAGAAAGAAAGAAGAATAAGAAGAATAAGCATAAGAACGAGGGAGAGAGAGAGAGAGAGAGAGAGAGCTATGGAAAGAGTAAAAGAAGGCTCTGACTCCGACTGTGGGAGATCTTGGGATGAAGAATTTGCCTAATTCTATTCTTTTTGTCTTGAAACTTCGATAAAATAACATAAAATAAAATATACATATATATTTAAAAGGAAAATAGCAAGAAGAGAAGAGATGCATCTGTATGATAGGGAAAAGGGTAGTACTAGTGCTGGTAGGTGCGTGTCCTCCACTTCCTAAGTCAATCTTTGTTTCTTCTTTCTTCCAACTCTTTTTCCACTTCGAGGATGGAGATATGGATCTTAAAAGCTTTTCACACCTGCTTTTGTATATTTTGTCTCTCTTTCTCCCCTTTTTTTTTTCACCTAGTGCAAAGTCGAGAGATGAAGCCCTCCTTTAATGCCTCTGTGGGAAACACAAATACAATGTAGTTAAGGATTCATGCAAAATTATCTTCTTTTTTGCTCTCTTCTCGCTTCTACTTGTTCGCCGGAAACAAATGGAAAGAATATGCATATAAAGATGATGGCGAGTAGGCGTGCCTAACGCATGGGGCAAGAGAGAGAAAAAGGGTGAAAGGTCAGTGTTAGTCTGAGATAGAGAGAGAGGGAGTGGTAATATCTGCGAGGGAAAAGAGAAAGGTCCCCCAGAAGCAGAGGCTAAGGAGACGCGGAGAAAGCAAACACAGGCCGGGAGAGAGATAGAGAGAGAGAAGGAAGAAAGACAGAGTGAGTGCGTGATTGAGAGTGAGAGGTTGCGCTTGTTCTTATTATGAACCCCTATTCAGACGCTTCAGAGATCTGGAGCATGTTGTGTTGTTTTGACATGACATTTCCTCCATTCTCTGTGTACACTACTATCTAGTACCGTCTTTTTCTTCCCTTCTTTTCAGAGTTAATCGAGCGACTGTATTGTATTATGGTTGAAATCAATTTTTTGAAAAAAAAAAAAAATTAGTTAATTATTTGTAAAAATTTTTAATTAAAATACATTAAACTTTATTTAAATTGTTTTTTATTAATTTCAAATTAATATATTAAAAAAAATTCAAACATCTAGGTTTTGCATCTGATTGTCTGTGCCCATAATCACACTGATACCATTTGCTAACCATCTCTGTTTAATAATAATTAATATATTATTATAATAATAACGTCCTGAGGAAAAAAGAAGAACAATAGTAGTTAAACTATTTCATTTACTTCGCCCTCTTTAATACATTGCATTATTTGAATTTATCTTTGTGGTTCAATACCATGCCAGTAATTTTGCTGAGCCAAAATGTTCAACGGGGTCTGACCCTCAATCAACACTCCCTTTTCTTTTATTATTTTATTATATTAAAAAAATGGAAATATATATGCAGGAATGTGGGTTGAAATAAACTGTGGTTTCGTTAAAAATTGTGCTTTAAAAAAATATTTACTTTAGATAGACTAAATTATATAAAAAACGAATTTTTACATTTTATTTTTATCATTTTAATTTTAATAAAAAAGTTAAGATTTAGAAGTTTACAGAAATTTCATCAAAATTTGAAATTCAATTTAGGATATGTCTTTAATGATGTTGCCTATTATTTATTTTTTTTTTAAAATATGAGATCCACGTAGTACATCATATAATAATTGAAAAAAAAACACTAACTCCTCTCTCTCTCTGCGCAACATCTGTTAAATATGATATAAAATTGCGTCAAGTGTTGGCTAAATTAAGAACATATATAGTAGTCTTTAATATGAGACCACAATAAAGAACGCACCTTTTGGAATTCAAACTCTGATGCTTCCTGAAAAATCTTTTTAGAGTCATACTTAAGACTAGCACATTTCCTGATAGATCGTTTAATTCTTCGAGACCGAGGTAGACAGTGTGAGAAGGAGGGTGGCCTTTGTTTCCAACCATCTCATCCCAGTTCCTTTCTCTAATTATGTCTCGATTGGATTATCCAACACTTCCATGGATTATCACAGAATCCATGGGGAAGTCTCGACAGAACAAGTCGTTTGGAGAAATGCACATGATGGGTCTGAGGAGGAGTTCACGAACGTTATTTTGCAATGGCAGTAACCAGTCATAAAGAACCGTAGATGGCTATGTTATCTATGGAGATGAGTTCACCAAACTATTTATTACCAACCCAATTGAATAATAACGACGTCCAAACGTTAAGAGGGATTCTATAAACCCTTAAATAAGCAAAGCAAGACGCTGGGAAGGAATAGTAGAGACATGCCACTGCAAGAAATTGCTGTACTCGAATTAGAAATGACATGTATCCATTTCTAATTTGCAACTTATTTATGATGAAATAGAAACTAAATTTATATATTTTAATATAGCAATAGATTAGAAATAGAATTGAAACAGAATTTAAAAATGGATAAGAATCCATTGTTGATTTTAGCACCAAAAAGGAATGGATTCAAGTATGTTGTCATCAATTCCTAAATTTAGAAACGGTTTGTAGGGATAGAAAAAAAAATCTCAAAAATTTAAATACCAACTCCAAAATCCATTTGTAATTTAGAAAAAAATTTAGCAATATATTGGAAATAAAAGCTCCAGAATTTAGAAAATGACTCTAAAATTCATTTTTAAATTAAAAACATACTTAGAATCTGTTTTTAAATTGTGAAGCTTAAAAATTATAAAAGAAAATCACCTACTTTTTGTTTAAATTTAGAAATGGACTCTAAAATTTTTTTTCTAGATTTAAAAACAGATTTTTAAATTTATTTCTAAATTATAGACGTTAAAATTATTGGAAAAATATTCTTTTTTTTATTTAGAAATTGAAATAAAAATCCATTTTTATTCTATTTCAAATTTAAAAATGAATTCAAAAGTCTATTTCTAATTTCTGGAGGAAATTTTTTTTTTATTATTCGTTTCTAAATTACTTATTAATAACCTTTTCCTTCATCATTTGACTCATTCTTTTAATTCTTTTCTTTCATTTCACTTTCTCCAACATTTCCTTTCATTTTCTTGCTTTTATCTTTTATTTCATTTTTTCCCTATTTTTTATTAAATTTTTTTTTTCTATTTCATTTTTCTCTCATTCCCCTTTTTCTTTTATTTTCTTTCATGTCATTTTCTTCATTTTATCTCTCATTTTATTTTTCTCTTATATTTTTCTTTTTGTTAACATTTTTCCATTTCATTTTTCTCTCATTTCACTTTTTCTTTCATTTTCTTTCTTTTTTTTTTATTTTTTCATTTCTCTTATCTTTTTCTATTTTATTTATATCTCTTTCTATAATTTTAACTTTATTTAGTAATTTTTATTATAATATATTTATATTAATATTTTAATTAATTAATTTTATTAGTAATTTTATTTGATAATATTGTTTACATTAGTAATTTATTAATAATTTTTATTGTTATATATTAATGACAATTTTTTATTTGTAACTTTTATTAGTAATCTTGTTTTAATATTTTTATAATTATTGTTTTAATAATATTAGCAATAATATTTTTATAATATGTTTTTAGTAGTAATTTAATTTTTATTCGTAGTTTTTTTTTTGTTTAAAATGATTTAAAAGGAATCATTTTTATTTTTTTCATCTTTATTAATTAGAAACAAAAAAAATAATTTCTAAACATATATATTTTTTTTTAAAAAATTATTAGAAATGAAATTCTGTTTTTAATTAAAAACGGATTAGAAATGAAAAAGAGTTTCGTTTCTAATTTAAAATAGGTTAATCTATTTTTGTTATTAGAAATGGAATGTATTTTGTTTTCGATTCTACTTTTAAAAATAAATTTAGAAACGAAATAAATCAGAAAGGAAATTAAAAATAAAATTATTTTCATTTCTATATTAAAAATAGATAATATTTCATTTTTGATTCGTTTCAAAATTAAAAATGAATAGAAATTTTCATTTCTATTATGATTAGCAATAAAGCAATAGGTAATTAGAAACATATTTTTTCGGTTTCTAATATCTTTTTAAATCAAACAAGAGCCTTGCAAAACTTAATAGAATATTTAAACATTTTATGCTTCACATATAATATATGATATATATAAAAATTTAAGAATTTAAACTCGTTTGAATATTTTATTTAAATTTTAATTAGAAATTAATAATTTAAATTTATCAATTAATCTTTTTTAATATAGTCAATTATAATTAAGGGTCGAATCGAAATTTTACAATTTTATAAAGTTTTGAATAAGTTGAATGTTATCGAGTTATATTACATCTAAAAGGCTAGTGCATTGATAAATTTAAGGACGATGGATGTAACGTCCTGAATTTTTAAATAATTATTTTATATAGGAATTAATTTGTTTGCTAGGTCCAGAAGGGACATTGCGTAGTTGTTGTGTTGTGGGCCTGAGGCCTTTTGGATTGAGAAGTGTTAGTTGAGTTATTTTTCCTAGGTACAAGAAAAATTCTACTGAATTTTTGACATAAACCTAGGGTGTCTTAAGCTCTTTAATTCTTTATTTTGAGTTAATATTGATAAATTTCTTAAATATGATTATTTAGGTGATCCGAATCAACCTTCCTTATCTTCTCAGCTGCCCCAATGACATTTGGATAATCTTTGAGTAGATATTGATTTTATTAGTAATTTCAATATTATTATTACATATTAAAAGTATGCTTATGCATTCACTTATATATATATAGTTAAATGCTAGGCACATCATTGTGTTACATATTTTATTGATGAAATTATTATGAATGTCTCCTTAAAATAATTGAAGCTGTGTGTGTGTTAGCGTACGTATGGTGTGGATATGGATATGGTTAAAATGGATAGTCACAGTTGGAGCTTAACTCGCTGGGACCCAATCCTTATATGTGGATAAGTTAGGGTAAGTACGGCTTTGAGTTAATTTTGCTGACCCTCGCACTTAGATTATTAAGAGAAAGTATGGCTTGAGTTGACTTCGCTGACAGGTATAGGAATTAAGAGAACTATTTAAGGGATCAACTCCCATATGTATATATGTTGATATGATACATGGGTGTGTGAGGGCTCTAAATTATCTTTTGTGGAGATATTGTTTGAATTGTTTGAAATTATGTGTGAATGTTGCATTTCATACATAGGAATGTATTAGGTTTAAATAGTTATGGAAATTGTATTTAAAATCAATATCATACTCATGAGTCGAACGCTTACCCCTGTTCAACTATTTTTTCATCAGATAACAAGCGGACTTATTGAAAATTGTAACACCCCTATTTGCATGGTTAGTATATTTTACTTTTCTGGTGATTGGTGTCGGTCTGGACAATTAAGGAAAGTAGAACCATGTATAAGATATCTAGATAAGTCCTGAATGCAAATAATTAGTGATTGCTAGATAGGTAAGTATAAATAAGAAAAACATAACATAAAAGGTTAAATAAGCAGGGAGTCACAGCGATGGGTGACCTTCCCGGAAAGTGACTACGAGGTCAGTTTTAACCTGAATTCTGAATCGAAAAATATGATGCCACCATCCTTAGGACTATTGCGAACATAGTGAAAAAGAGAAAATCATAGAAAAGAATTGTTAAGCAGGTCCAATAATTAGGTCAGAGATCCGAAAGAAATGTTAAATAACTTACAAACCGGATGAACCAGCGAGGGGTAATTTGGTCAATTCACCCCTAGAGCTGACTCTTGACCTAACTGTCTAATAAAATTAGAGAAACGAAAATTACAGAATTGAGAATTAAATTAAAGAAACTATTAAAAAATAAAGGGAAAAGAAAAAGAATTTAAAAGTTTTATTACATCACTTTGCCCCTAATTATGACATCCCAAATCAATTTAAAATTTCCTACAATTTTTTACTAAGTCAAATTGACTTAATAAAAGACAAAATCCATAAAAATTAAAACAAAAAAACCTCATCTTCTCTCCCATGTAAATTTGGCAACCACCTTCCCTAGCTCCTCCATTGCCAAATCCACCATTAAAGCTTGGGTAAAGCTTGAGTTCACCCAACTAAACCCTAAATTCCCCAAAATTAAACCATAAAAGCTTGTTATCTTCACTTGAGGAGGCATTAGAAGAAGGAAAGAAAAGAAGAAAAGGAAGAAAGTGAAGAATTGAAAGTCAAGTAGAGGTAAGCAATTTAATTTGAAAATTTTAGTTTATTATGTGTGTGTTTAGCTCAATTAACCTAAAACTTAACTTAAAAATCAAAAGAAAACAACTATGGGGGATTAATATGGAATTCGGCCAGCCACAGGAGGGGTTTGAATTGAATAAATTTGATGCATTTGAATGGTTTTTTAGATTGAATTATGTATGTAGACCATGGATATATACTTTGATTTCATTAGATTTTAAGTTTGTGTAATTAGGGTTCTTGAACATTTTGAAAATTTAGGAAAAATTGGTCAATTGAGGCGATTGCCTTAGTTGAGTTGAAAAATGGTGAATTGTGACCATTTGTAGTATGTGTGAATTGGTAGAACCAAATTGTAATTCAGATTGGTTAGTGTTCATATTCTGATAGCTTGACCTAGGTCCCTTTTAGGGATCAAAACTGAAAATTTACCAACCCAATTGGTGTGAGGCCAATTGGGAATGAAAATAGACACATAATGGCACATTTTTCGTTCAGGAATCATGCCCAAAAAATGACCATAACATAGGGAACAATTAGGTCAAACCCAGGTGTAGTGCACTGCCACTGTACCAAAATGACCAAATGAACAGTATTTGTTCATTTGGCCATAACTTGGGCTATATAGGTCCAAATGACCTGATTTTTGTGGCATTGGAAAGGTATGACATAGCAATACAACTTTTATGAAGCACCAAACCAAATTCTGCCTATAACCCAGTCATTTTGCCACCCAAATTTAGTGATCCAAAACTGCCAGAACCAAATTAAGTGCCCAGAAATTATGGGTAGACCAATCCGGCCAGCCATGTTCAAATGGCCATAACTTGGGCTACAAAACTCCAAATGAAGTGATTCAAAAAAAGTAATTAAAGTTAAGACAATAAGGAACAAGTTTTATGAAGAACACTTTACCAAATTCTCACAGTAACATGACCAATGGAATAGTATAAAACAGGATATCAAATCTGAGAATTTTGAAATTTTACCTAAGAGACCTAAAATTTGAAGAAACAATCAAAACTAACAAATTTTGCACCCAAAATGTGGTGTGTGGGTATAAGTAGATTTCCCATACCTATTAAGCATAAGAAAGTCAACATATTGACATGAATAGTAATCCCAAAATAAAAATTTCCAAGAATGTTAGTTTAAGCATATTGGGGCTAGAATTGAGTATATATGAATTAATTATTGGATTTATTGTGAGATAAGGTACTGAAACACTATTAATTGTGTGTTTCAACTGAAAAAGACCCGGAAGGGACAAAGGATTGAGTCAAGGCCTAGAGACAACTCATATCAGGTATGTGCACAGTAATTTTTGTTTAAATATATGATTCTTGAAAATTTGATTTTTTTGAGTTAATTATGAATTGTGTTGCCATTTATGACTGTGAATATGACTTTGGAAATTGATTAGATTTCTCACGAATTATTTGAATAAATTGTTTTGAATTGATTTTGTGTTCACACTTAGCATGACAGTATCACATTATTCCTCCTCCATTTATAGGGTTGAGATCGTTTATTTTCCTCCCTCTCTGGCTTACCAGCTGAGGTCGAGATCGGATGAGTATTCATTAGCTAGCTAGCCACCTCCCTCATTGATTTTGATTAGTGAGGTTGTAGATTGCTTTGTCGTGGTGTACAACACGACATTGATATGAAATTTTGTGTCATGGCTTAAGTTGTGTATGAATTGACAACACTGTGTTTATTAAATTGTTTAACCAAATGTGATTGTGAGATTTTTAAATTGTGAATTATTGATAAATGTTTTATATTACGCATTTTACATTTTATTGTGCATCACTGAGTATTTTTATACTCAACGATAGCTTCTTTTGCTGTCGCAGATAGAGACAAGGAAAAAGCAGCAGAGTGAGCTGCTGATTGTGGGGACTACTCAGAAACTTTTGTACGGGTATTTGATTATACCCTTGTAATTATTTGATGTAAATAATTTTGGAGTCATATGTATTATTGCAACTGAGCAGTTGTATAGTTAATATGTAATCATATTGTCCTTTGAATTTTGATGTTGTAAATTTAAATGCTTCCTGTGTAACTTATTTTGAAAAATTTGAGATAACAATCTTATTTTAAATTGTGGAGATGGATAAGATTTGTGTTGAATTAAGTTTTGGTGGTTGATTTGGTGAAGTGTAATATTATTGGAAGTGTTTTTCCTACAGGTAAAATTTTCGATTTTTGCAAATACTGCTGGCACTTTGCCGAAATTTTTCTAGAATTTGCAAAAAAATAAAATGGACAACAATTTTAACTAGCTTTTAATCTTCAATTAAATGTTTTTAGTTCCTATAAAAAATGCTCACCACTTTCAAAAAGTAAGAAAATAGTTTCAAAATCCCTTATAGTGTACTTAATGAGTTATTGGTAGGTGAAGTTTGGTAGTTCATTAGGTATTTATGGGGATCATGTTATGCCTTACAAAGGGGTAAGGTGTGACATGTTTTAGTGGTATCAGAGTATGGTTTTGAAATGAATTTTGATTGTGTATGTGCATATTTCCTTTGATAAGTACAACTGCTCAAGTGTCATAAATTGATATATATATGACATATTTACATCATGAATATGCACTAATGGAGGTCAAGCTCCTTGTGTTTGATCTCAGGAAGTAGAAATTTTTGAAAATAGAATGGAAGAGGGAGATCATTCCGTAGAGCAATCTGTTGAGGTTGAGGCCCAAGGGGAAGCCCCAGCACTCCAGAACGTGAGTGGGTCAGGCACTCTAGCTCCTCCTCAAGCACCGCAGTTTCCTGCTCAGTTTGCATCGCAGATGGCTGCGTTCTTTCAATAATTGGCGGGAAATGTGCCACCACAAGCTCAAACGTAAGCACCTGCAGCACAACCACAGCCCCCGGCTCGACAATATGAAAAATTAATGAAATTTGGGGCTACCGAGTTTAAGGACACCGTGGACCCACTGGAAGCAGAACAGTGGCTAGAACGGATGGAAAGGGTATTTAGAAAGCTGCAATTTGCCGAGGAATTAAAATTTGAATACTCAGTATCTCTTCTGCAAAGTGATGCATATGAATGGTGGAAGACTATTCCTCACAGTCTGGTTGAGCCACCTATTTTTACATGGGTAGACTTCTTGAGGGAGTTCAGACAGAAATGAATCCCTGATACCTATGTTGACATGAAAGTGCAAGAATTTTTGAATCTGAAGCAAGGGGACAAGACTATAGCAGAATATGAGCGGGACTTTTCAAGACTAAGCCACTATACTGGAAGCTTAGTCTCCACTCCTAGAGACAGATGCAAGAGGTTTGAGACCGGGTTAAGGCCTACATTGAGGATACAAGTAGTGGGGTTTCGACACTAAAATTTTTTTGAGTTGATATCACAAGCCTTGGAATGTGAAAGGATAGAAATGGAAGGGTCAGTCAAAAAGAATACTCAAGAGAAAGAGAAAATCGAGAAAGCTACTGACCAACCTACAGAGAGCAATTCTGGGAAGAGGAAACAGTCTGGGGGATCCAGCTCCCGCCAATCTGGTAGAGGTAGATTCTTTGGCCAAAGACCACCCCGGTCTGGTTAGCAGACTTAACAGCATCTCGGAGAGCTTTATCATCAGTCCGACAGTGTGAGACTTGTGGTAGAACACATGGTGGGGTGTGTTTCAAGGCCATCGGTGCATGCTTTAACTGTGGAGGGACCAGACATTTTGCCAAAGATTGTACTAGTCCATGCCAATCTGGACCTCCTGCCACATCTGAGGGATGAGCGCAAGTCTCTACTCCAAGAGGGTCACAGCCATCTGGTAGAGGTAGAGGCAGAGGTAGGGGTAGCACCCTAGGAAGTCAAAGCACTGTTAACCAGCCAAAACCCAGTGGCGCACTAGCCAGAGTGTATACAATGCGTCAGAGGGAGGAGGCTGAAACATCAGATGTAGTAGCTAGTATTTTCTCAATCCTTGACCAAGATGTATATGTGCTATTTGATCCTGGCTCCACACATTCGTATGTTAGTGCTAGTGTGATTTGTTCTACTGCTATTTCATGTGTAAGAATGGAATATGATGTGCTAGTAACTAGTTCATTAGGCCAGGAGGTTAGGGTAAATAGAATATATAGAGATTGTCCTTTAGTGATCCAAGGACATACTTTTCTTTCTGACCTGATTGAAATGCCCTTTAGAGATTTTGACATCATCTTAAGCATGGATTGGTTAGCCAGGCATCATGCTATGATTGACTGTAGACTGAAGACAGTCACTTTTCATCTCCTTCAGTATGGTGATGTAGTAATACATGGGGAGAGACAGTTATTGCCATCAAACATCATTTCAGCTGCACTGGCCAGAAAGATGATCAGAAAAAGGTGTGAAGCATACTTGGCACATGTGATGGACACTCGAGTGGAGAGTCCAGTGTTAAGGGACATCCCTGCTATATGTGATTATCTAGACGTGTTTCCTAATGAGTTGCTAAGATTGCCTCTGGAGAGAGAGGTGCAGTTTGAGATTGATGTTATGCCTGGTGTGGACCCAATCTCCATAACACCATACAGAATGGCACCAGTAGAATTGAAAGAATTGAAAGTACAGTTCCAAGAGTTACTGGACAAGGGCTTTATCCGCCTTAGTGTGTCACCTTGGGGAGCACCAGTGTTGTTTGTTAAGAAGAAAGATGGCACTCTCCACTTATGTATTGACTACCGGCAGTTGAATAAGGTGACAATAAATAATAGATATCCATTGGCCCGCATTGATGAATTGTTTGATCAGTTGAGAGGTGCAGTTATGTTCTCCAAAATTAACCTGAGATCGGATTATTATCAGTTGAAAGTACAAGAGCAGAGTATCCCTAAAATTACCTTTAGAACCCGCTATGGCCATTATGAGTTTTTGGTCATGCCATTCGGGTTAACCAATGCTCCAGCTGCTTCTATAGATCTGATGAACACTACCTTCAGACTATACCTCAACCAGTTTGTAGTGGTGTTTATTGATGACATCTTGGTTTATTCAAGGAGTGCAGAAGAGCATGATAGACATCTACGCATTGTATTGCAGACCTTAAGGGAGAAACAACTATATGCAAAACTATCAAAATGTGAATTTTGACTGAAAGAAATATCCTTCTTAGGGCATATAGTATCAATTGAGGGCATCAAGGTAGATTTAAGTAAGATAGAAGCTATCCTTAATTAGAAGCCACCCAGAAATGTCACAGAGATTCGCAGTTTTCTGGGTTTAGCTGGATACTACCGCCGTTTTGTGAAAGGGTTCTCCATGTTGGCATCTCCACTGACCAAGCTACTTCAGAAAGATGTGAAATTTCAATGGATGGATAAATGCCAATAGAGTTTTGATGCATTGAAGAAGTGTTTGACTGAACCTCCAGTCCTGACTTTACCTACCCCGGGTAAAGAATACACAGTATATAGCGATGCTTCTCATAATGGGTTAGGCTGTGTACTAATGCAAGATCGAAATGTCATTGCATATGCATCATGTCAGCTGAAACCGCATGAGAGGAACTATCCAACGCATGACTTGGAGCTAGCAGCTATTGTTTTTGCTCTTAAGATTTGGAGACACTATTTGTATGGGGAGAAGTGCTATATCTACACAGATAATAAGAGTTTGAAGTATCTAGACACTCAAAAAGAGTTGAATTTGAGACAGAGGAGATGGTTAGAATTGATTAAGGACTATGATTGTCTGAGAGACTATTAGCCAGGAAAGACAAATGTTGTGGCTGACGCCTTAAGTCGTAAGATTATGGCAAGTCTACATGTTTCTCTTTTGTCTATAGTACATGAGTTGAGAGCATTGCATGCCAGCTTAGAGATTAATGATGAGGGGCAGACAACAGTTATATGGCATATACAGCCAGTGTTGATTGATCAGATTAGAATGGCTGCTCAGAATGATCAAAAATATCAAAAGCTATTAGAAGAAGTCAGACAGGGCAAGAAAGCAGAATTCTCCATGAGAGATGACGGTCTACTGCTACGCCAGGGCAAAATGTGCATTCCTCATGATGTAGATTTAAGGCAGATCATTATGAAGGAAGCACATGAGTCTCCTTTCGCTATGCACCCTGGTGGTACTAAAATATATAGAGGACTGAAAGAACACTATTGGTGGATGAGTATGAAAAGAGATGTAGTAGAATTTTTTTCCAAATGCCTAACTTGTCAATAAGTGAAGGCAGAGCATCAAGTACCAGCTAGTTTGTTACATCCACTATCAGTATCGGAATATAAATGGGAGAGAATAACTATGGATTTTGTGATGGGACTTCCGAGGACACAGAAGAGCCATGATGCAGTATGAGTCATTGTGGACAGACTGACCAGGTCTGCTCATTTTCTGCCAGTCCAGATGGACTACAGTTTAGAAAGATTGGCCAAGTTGTACATTGATGAGATAGTAAGACTACATGGAGTGCCAATATCCATTGTATCTGAAAGAGATCCTAGGTTCACTTCTAAATTCTGGAGCAGTCTTCAGAGAGCTCCAGGAACTAGATTAAACTTCATCACGATATTCCACCCACAGACAGATGGCCAGTCTAAGAGAATAATTCAGATTTTGGAGGACATGCTACGAGCTTGTGTGATTGAGTTTGAGGGCAGTTGGGACACACACTTGCCTCTGATTGAGTTTGCTTATAACAACAACTACCAATCAATCATTGGGGTGCCTCCATATGAAGCTCTATATGGCAGAAAATGTAGAACCCCATTGTGTTGGGATGACATGGGTAAAAGAAAGATAATTAGATTCGAAATTGTTCAGCAGACTGAAGAGAAAATCATATTGATCAGAGATCGACTCAAGGCTGCATCAGATCTTCAGAAGTCCTACATTGATTTGAAGAGGCGAGACATTGAGTATACAGTGGGTGAGAAAGTATTCCTCAAAGTTTTCCCTTGGAAGAAAATTATGAGATTTGGCAAAAAGGGGAAACTGAGTCTTCGTTTCATCAGGCCATATGAGGTTCTGGAGAGAGTGGGTCCTTTGGCATACCGTTTGGCACTACCTCCAGAGTTGGAGAGGATACATAACGTCTTTCATGTATCCATGTTGAGGAGGTATAGATCCGACCCATCTCATGTACTACCAGTGGAAGAAATTGAAGTAAATTCGGACCTCACATATGAGGAAGAACCCACAGAGATTCTGGCTTATGAGGTGAAGTAGCTACGGAATAAGCAGATACCATTGGTAAAGGTGCTGTGGAACCATCATTCAGGCCAGGAGGCTACTTGGGAACGAGAAGAGGACATGAGGAGGCAACATCCACAGCTGTTCAGAGACTAATGCCAGGTAAAATTTCGAGATGAAATTTATTTTAAGGGGGAGAGAATTGTAACACCCCTATTTGCATGGCCTGGTATATTTTACTGTTCCAATAATCGGTGTCAGTCCGAACAATTAAGGGAAGTAGAACCATGTATAAGATATCTAGATAAGCCCTGAATACAAATAATTAGTGATTGCCAGATAGGTAAGTATAAATAAGAAAAACAGAACATAAAAAGTTAAATGAGCCGGGAGTCACAGCGATGGATGACCTTCTCAGGAAGTGACTGCGATGTCAGTCTTAACCTGAATTCTAAATCAAAAAATGTAACACCGCGGTCCTTAGGACTATTGCGAACACAGTGGAAAAGAGAAAATCACATAAAAGAATTGTTAAGCAGGTCAAGTAATTAAGTCATGGATCCGAAAGAAATATTGAATAACTTACAAACCGGATCGAACCAGTGAGGAGTAATTTGGTCAATTCACCCATAGAGCTGACTCCTGACCTAACTGTCTAATAAAATTAGAGAAACAAAAATTACGGAATCGAGAATTAAATTAAAGAAACTATTGAAAGATAAAGGGAAAAGAAAAAGAATTTAAAAGTTTTATTACATCACTTTGCCCCTAATTATGACATCAGAAATCAATTTAAAATTTCCTACAATTTTTTACTACTTCAAATTGGCTTAATAAAAGACAAAATCCATAAAAATTAAAACAAAAAAAACCTCATCTTCTCTCCCATGTAAATTCGGCAGCCATCTTCCCTAGCTCTTCCATTGCCAAATCCACCATTAAAGCTTGGGTAAAGCTTGAGTTCACCCAACTAAACCCTAAATTCCCCAAAATTAAACCACAAAAGCTTGTTATCTTCACTTGAGGAGGCATTAGAAGAAGGAAAGAAAAGAAGAAAAGGAAGAAAGTGAAGAATTGAAAGTCAAGTGGAGGTAAGCAATTTAATTTGAAAATTTTAGTTTATTATGTGTGTGTTTAGCTCAATTAACCTAGAACTTAACTTAAAAATCAAAAGAAAACAATTATGGGGGATTAATATGGAATTCGGCCAGCCATAGGAGGGGTTTGAATTGAATGAATTTGATGCATTTGAATGGTTTTTTAGGTTGAATTATGTATGTAGACCATGGATATATACTTTGATTTCATTAGATTTTAAGTTTGTGTAATTAGGATTCTTGAATATTTTGAAAATTTGGGAAAAATTGGAGAAATTGGTCAATTGAGGCGATTGACCTTAGTTGAGTTGAAAAATGGTGAATTGTGACTATTTGTGGTGTATGTGAATTGGTAGAACCAAATTGTAATTCAGATTGGTTAGTGTTCATATTCTGGCAGCTTGACCTAGGTCTATTTTAGGAACCAAAACTGAACATTTACTAACCCAATTAGTGTGAGGTCAATTGGGAATGAAAATAAACACATAATGGCACATTTTTCATTCAGGAATCATGCCCAGAAAATGACCATAACATAGTGAACAATTAGGTCAAACTCGGGTGTAGTGCACTGTCACTGTACCAAAATGACCAAATGAACAGTATTTGTTCATTTTGCCATAACTTGGGCTATACAGGTCCAAATGACCTGATTTTTGTGGCATTGGAAAGGTATGACATAGAACTACAACTTTCATGAAGAACACCAAATCAAATTCTGCTCATAACCCAGTCATTTTGCCACCCAAAAGTGATCCAAAACTGCCAGAACCAAATTAAGTGCCCAGAAATTTTGGGTAGACCAATCCGGCCAGCTATGATTAAATGGCCATAACATGGGCTATAAAACTCCAAATGGAGTGATTAAAAAAAAAAGAATTAAAGTTAAGACAATAAGGAATAAGTTTTATGAAGAACACTTTGTTAAATTCCCAAGGCAACATGACTAATGAAACAGTAAAAAACAGGACATCAAATCTGAAAATTTTGAAATTTTACCTAAGAGACCTAAAATTTGAAGAAACAATCAAAACAAACAAATTTGACACCCAAAATGTGGTATGTGGGTATAAGTGGATTTCCCATACCTATTAAGCATAAGAAAGTCAATATATTGACATAAATAGTAACTCCGAAATGAAAATTTCTAAGAACGTTAGTTTAAGCATATTGGGGCTAGAATTGAGTATATATGAATTAATTATTAGATTTATTGTGAGATAAGGTAGTGAAACACTGTCAATTGTGTGTTTCAACTGAAAAAGACCCAGAAAGGACAAAGGACTGGGTTAAGGCCTAGTGGCGACTCATATCAGGTATGTGCACAGTAATTTTTGTTTAAATATACGATTCTTGAAATTTTGATTTTTTTTAGTTAATTATGAATTGTGTTACTATTTATGATGGTAAATATGACTTTGGAAATTGATCAGATTTCTCATAAATTATTTGAATAAATTGTTTTGAATTAATTTTGTGTTCACATTTAGCATGACAGTATCACATTATTCCTCCTCTATTTATGAGGTTGAGATCATTTATTTTCCTCCATCTCTGACTTACCAGCTGAGGTCGAGATCGGATAAGTACTCATTAGCTAGCTAGCCACCTCCCTCATTGATTTCGATTAGTGAGGTTGTAGATCGCTTTGTCGTAGTATACAACACAACATTGATCGGAAATTTTGTGTAATGGCTTAATTTGTGTATGAATTAGCAACAATGTGTTTATTAAATTATTTGACCAAAACTGTGTTATAATGAGCTTTGAAAAATTTAGAAATGTGATTGTGAGATTTTTAAATTGTGAATTGTTCATAAATGTTTTATATTACACATTTTACATTTTATTGTGTATCACTGAGTATTTTTATACTTAGCGATAGCTTCTTTTGCTGTCGTAGATAGAGGTAAGGAAAAAGCAACCGAGTGAGCTACTGATTGTGGGGACTACTCATAGACTTTTGTACGGATATTTGATTATACCCTTGTAATTATTTGATATAAATAATTTAGAGTCATATGTATTATTGTAACCGAGAAGTTGTACAGTTAATATGTAATCATATTGTCATTTGAATTTTGATGTTTATAAATTTAAATGCTTGGTGTATAACTTATTTTGGAAAATTTGGGATAACAATCTTATTTTAAATTGTGGAAATGGATAAGATTTGTGTTGAATTGAGTTTTGGTGGTTGATTTGGTGAAGTGTAATATTATTAGAAGTGTTTTTCCTACAGGTAAAATTTTCGGTTTTTGAAAATATTGTCGGCACTCTGCATAAATTTTTTCAGAATTTGCGTAAAAGTAAAATGGACAACAATTTTAACTAGCTTTTAATCTTCTATTAAATGTTTTTAGTTCTTACCAAAAATGCTCACCACTTCCAAAAAGTAAGTGTGGAAACTCAATATTTATCTATTTAATTATTTATTTATTTTAATTAGCTAACAATAATTTAATATATTTATCTATATATATATATATTTTATTGGATGACCTGCTTATTTATATATATATATATATATATATATATATATATATATATATATATATATATATATATATATATATATATATATTATTTTTGAAATTAAATATATATTTGTAATCTCAACAACCTAGTTCAATAATAACTCTTATCCCATTCTACACCTAATAGAACTCTTGAAATATCTAAACTTTGCTCTCAAAGCCTATTTATCATCTCCTTTTATGCCAAATACTCTCAACAGGTATTTTTCATCATCTTATATATATATATATAATCTGATATGTGCAGAGAATCTCTAAATTTTTATTTCTCTATTCATCATCTTTGATTCTGTTTTCAAGGTAAAAATTCTCGTTCTTTGTTCAATAATGAGTGAATCTGATTTTATTTTCTTTCCTTAATTTGTTACAACTACTCTAGAAATTCATTTTTTTCTTTGATCATTGGTATTGAATTGGGTTGATCATGATTACTGTTGGACAATAGCTGATTTTTATTAAAAAAAAAAAAGAGGAAAATATACAAAAAATTTCCTCATACTTTTAATATATATATAAGTTATTTTATTTTGTTATTATTTGATATTTTTCTTTAATATTTTAGGTGTGTAGGAGATTTGAATATTCAATCTGTCAGTTAAAATTATCTCTTTCAGTAAATAATTGATTTTGTCAATTATCTCTTCATTAGAGCCATTAGGATTCCGGGAATAGACCTTTAGTATCTTTATATTGATAGATATCTAACTATAAAATTTACTGATAATTGAATAACTGATAATTGAGATTGATTTGATCTTATTGACTCTCTGAAATTATTAAAATAAACTATTAGAATTACACTATCAGTTATTATTTGTTGTCTGAAATTTTTTATTGATTTTGATTGATTTGTACAAATTGATTTTCTATTTTGAATTGGTACCTGTGCCCAGTATCTGTTTCTGTTATCTGGCCCCATCGTGTGGACTATCACAATATTAGGTTGCATTGTCGAGTCATGCATCATTGCAGTTTATGGTTTGCATTAGTATCACATGCATTGATATCTGTAAAGGAGGAGGAAGGTATCTAATATCTGATAGCACGCTTTTGGGTGTAAAAGCCCAAAGGATAAATCCGTGAGGCCTGGTATGGGCTGGGTCAAAGCGGACAATACTAGCCAGTGGGCCAAGCCGTTACAGTAAGAAAATGGTTTCAAAATTCCTTGTAGTGTATTTAATGAGTTATTGGTATGTGAAGTTCGGTAGTTGATTAGGTATTTTACGAAATCATGTTATGCCTTACAGAGGGGTAAAGTGTGACAAAAATAACCTGCTTTCTTTTCTCATAGGTTAAACTAGAAAAGTTCAGTTTACTTTTATTATCTTTTGTTACATTCTAGAACTCCGCATATGCTAATAGTGTGTTATCCTTATCTGGAGTTATATTAACTAAAATTTAGGAGTTGCAACCTTATTTATGTGGAAATGTTTGGATGCATAAGATATTCATTCCTTTGGATAGGGAGCTGAGCTCCCTTTTGATTATTTATCTGCTTTGATGATTGTGAGAGTGAGCTGAGCTCCTCATATTGTTGTTTTATTGGTTTACAGATCGAGTGAGTTAAGGCTACCTGTTAGATAGTCTAATTTATGATCAAATTTTATCCGTTTGATTTCTTGAAATTGAACAATATTTATGGGCTTTATGGTTAGGCTAAAAATAGTTAGACTTAAGTCCTAGTGCCAGTCCGACTAAGCAAGTGCTAGTGCCTGTCCGGCTCAGAAAATGGATCATGACAAAGTTGGTGTTAAAGCTTAGGCTCTAGATTCATGGGAAAGTGTGTACTTGGAGTTGTCACATGCAAAGTATAGGTTCTTGTTTCATATTTTTCTGTAACTCCTTGTTTTTATATTCTGCATTATTCTTTGAGTAGTGTAAAAGTGTTTCAGTTTAGTGTCTCAGTCCTCATAGAGTACATGGTGATGTGAATTTGAGCTAGCAAACATATTAAGGTCTATTTAGGGGGATACGTACTCCAAAAAATGTCATATTTCTATCAAAATAGGGCTAATTAGTGTGCCTATCTAGTGCAAGACACGAGTACATAAATGTGAGTTATGGCAGTATAGCTGCCCTAGATGGAGGTAAGGATACCACTACTGGTAGTTATCAGTGGACAGCCCAGTCAAGGTAAGTTTATGGTATCAATGGGTTAAAGAGAGATAAGAGTTTGGAAAACCTAATCTATTAGGACGTATCGTAATGACCTATATAATGCTCTCATTATTTGTGCAGTAAGCTACAAATTATAGTACTGACATGAGATTATTATGTAAAACTATATGCATCCCCAATGTGTTTTACGTGGATATTTATAGCTAGCTTTTGTTTTGGTGTGGATATACCAAAATAGAGTTCTATTTTTGCAAAAGAGTTCTATTTTGGCATCGTTGTAGTGTAGTGGTGAGTATTCCCGCCTATTACGCGGGTGACCAGGGTTCGATCCCCGTCAACGGTGCTAAAAACTGAAGGAACGGGAGTGTGAAAAACACAAGTTTATACTATTGAATTCAAAAATTTTCACCTAGGGTCACATGCATCATGCAAGATTTATTTTTATCTATTTGATTTCAATGATAAACAACATATTAAAACTCTTTTAATATGTTTTTGGATCTGTATTTGCCATTTAAGATTTTAAAATTAATTAGGTTAAATTTAGAACCCTAGATTAAATCAAGAACGATTACACTAACCTCTTGATGCACTACAGCGTATCTGCGCCTTTGAGATTCGTCTTCAGGACACCAGATGTTGCCCCTCTAGCTTGTCCACAGCAAGAACACCTATGGCAGCCCTTGAACAGCTTCTAAAGCTTTTTCTATTAATTAGAAATTCAAGTTCTGCCTTTTAAGAGATTAGAGATGTAAACAGGACACTAGAAACAATTTCTAGTGTTCTTAATTCAAGAGATTGATGGCTAATCTCTTTGAATTGATGAGAGATGAAGAAGAATAGATGAAAAGCCTCAAAGTGGCATGAAAAAGGAGAGGAGTGGCTGCTGGTTGCTTTTCTTTTCATAACAACACTTAAATAGCTAGGTTAACACATTAAACCCTTGCCACATGTCACCATTTGATTAGCTCTAGGTTTAAGTGACCCAATCACATTGTGCCAAGCGTCAAACCTATATTTAATCTTGATTTTAATCATCTTACATGATTAAAAAAAAAACGTTTGGCAAGCTTATGTGTAATCCCATATGTCACCATCTCATGATGCCACGTGTCACACTGTGAAATGACCAAAATGCCCCTGTGTCTTAATTTTGAGTTCTTAACCCAAAATAATTATTTTTCTTCTTCTAATCAATTTATATCAAATATAAATTAATTAATTAATCTCTATTAATTAATTTCTCATTAATTAAATTCATATTTAAACACTTTAAATATAAATTTAACTTATACTATACATCCAATAATATAGATTTGGTTTCAAGTCATGCTAGGGACTTTGCAATTTAATTGCAAACCAAACCTATTTAATTAATCAATTAAACTCTTTAATTAATTAATTAATTAAATCATATTTAAATAGGTGATAACTTGTGTATGTGTGTGACTTACTAGGCTCATCACTAATTGGCAATGAGACATGATATCAACTCTTAATATCATCAGAACTCTTTCTTACCATAAATGATTTCTCTAAATCATTTTATGGACCTCATAGACCATGGTTAACACCTAGCATAGCATGCCATGGCCACCCAATTAGTAATAAGGTTTACCTTAAATGAACCTATAATCATATGTTACCATGCACTAGAATCTCTCTGTTACAAAATCCCAACTCAAGCTGGAGTCATGGTTTATGTCAAACTCCATTTGCTATGTGTCGACACCATATTTTGGCCGATCCCCAGAATCAATAAACTTCAAAACCGATCCCTAGCACTAAGTCTCTCCTTGCCATCTAACCACGGTTCCGATCTCTCTTCACAGAAAGTTGAGTCAATGCTAAGTCCTCATATCAGTCAAAGCCTTACCGGTCTCTCAAATCATTCACCGATCTCTCAAGCCCATTGTCAAATATCCTGACCAGTTAACTACATTCCCGATCTCTCTTGTCAGACGAAATTGAACTAACACTAGAACCTTGCTGCCAGTATTTATGGTCGACCTCTCTTTTAAAAGTTTAGGAATAATCAAGCTAAGGTTCTAATCCGGTTTAATGAAGATCCCGATCTTAGATGTTCAAGCCAAAATTTTCAATTAAGTTCCGTTTAGCAATCTCATGCATGTTGTATTTTCCGATCTCTCACACTTAGGATAATAATAGTTTTCAGTTATTTCAATATACTCAGACAATCAAGTGTTTAGAAATTTTCCGATCACAACCATTCATCGAACAAAAAGGCATTCTATTTCATTTCATTGCAAAATTTGTACAAGTTATTCGGCTGGGGGATCACCCCCAGCCTGATCTACATTTCGCTCATCCTCTCCCTCCTCTTCACTATCCTCACCCTCGCCCCCGGGAGCCAGGTCGGCCATCCAAGAGAAGTCCTCTTCTGGGTAACGCTTCTGGAGTTCGGCCAAGAGGTCCTTGTGAGCATTCACATAGGCACCAGCTATCCCTGTCACCATTTCTTCGTCTTTCGCCTTAAGCTCCTCGATAAGTTGAGCGACCTGAGAAGCTTCGTTGGCCCGGAGCGCCTGGACTTCCCCGAGAGCACGATCCCTTTCAGCCAGAACATGATTCTGTTCGGCCAGCCTGTCTTCATAGAACTTCGCCCGCCCCTCAACTTGAGATATGTAATCCTGAGCGGATGAGAGTTGGGATCGGAGGGAAGCCACTTCTTGACTCTTCTTCTCGACCTCCTTACCCAGGCGATGAGCCTTTTCCCGAACTATGTGCTGGTTCACCAGACACTCTACATTCAGACTCATGGATCGGGTCAGGATATCGTCAAGGTTGTCCGGAGATAGTCTGTCCCGATCCTCCCGAAGGCAGATGGAAGACCCCAAGACTTTGGCAAAACCGGGGTTCTCCCGAACAGTCCGGTTATTCTTCAGGGACTCGATCAACGTTTGAGCGCCACGAGAAAAGGCTCTCACAGAAGATTGAGAAGGACCCCTTTCTGTGCTTGGAGCAACTGGAGGGGGTGGAGGCGGCTCTTCCTGTTGAGGAGGAGATCGGACAGCTTCAGTGATCGGCGGCCCCGAAGGTCGGGGCAGGTCCCCTTGTACCACCCTAGGTTCATGACCGGGTGTTCGAAGCATTTCTGAACGCTTCATCTCCTTTATTTTCCGGGAGATCTCTCTTTCTTTCTTCCACTTCTTGGAACCCTCATCACCCGCCATACAATCACAAAGAAGAGTCGGTGAGATCGCTAAGGCCCGAGATCCGAGATGTAGAAAATACCGGTCACGGAGTCGAGAGCGGAAGTTCGCGATCTTAAGCGGTGGCATTTGTATGGTCCAATGGTGCGATTCGGCGATCCGCAGCGTCTAAACAAGAATACTTTTGAGTGGCGGCTGATTCTTGAGATCCATCACTATTAAGCTTTCCTCTGTTTGTGGTAATGCGCTTGAAGCAAGGGCCCTGGTGCCACCACGGGGAAGTCCTCAAAGCAGGTCGGATTTTTGCTCCTCTGAATAAAGAAGCAGTTCTTCCAATTCTTAAGGGAGGAGGGCAGATCGGTGAAGAGCCCGCAATGAGGCTTCGCCTGAAAGAACCAATGCTCGTCGTCCTTTTCGGCGAGTTAGCCTGTGCAGTTCGGCGAACACCTTAGCCGTAGGTCTGATTCCCTTAGCTCGGCACAGGCCTCGGAAGGCTACTAAGATCCGCCACGAGTTAGGGTGAACTTGAGCAATGCACACTCGGTGAAGTTTTAGGACCTCCTTGAAGAAGTCATCCAGAAGGAACCGAAGACCGGCCTTTAACTGTTCCTCGTATACCATAACCATGTCATTCTCTTCAAAGAAGTGATCGGCTCAGTGATCGCCGTGACACCGGATAAGTTCGTACGAATCAGGACGAATATTGTAGTCCTGGCTAAATGATTGCAGATCGGATTCTTGCAAGATCGATGGCAGCTCGTCCATAGGGAGATTCTCCCTCCCTGAAGAAGGTGCGTGCCTTGATGGTCCGATCCGCCCCCGAGCTGGAATGGAGACCCTAGGAGGTTCTTGTTGAACGCTTGGCCCAACCACCTCTTCTTCATCAGACGACCACGAGAATTGAATGGAAGGAGGGCTCGTCGCTCTCTGACCTTCGGCGCCGCTCATTTTCAAAGGAAATAAAGAATTTAAACTAAAAAGAAGATCAAAGCCCTTACCGGAGTCTGATCGGCGTCGGAAGAACTTGAGAAAATGAGAGAACTTCGAAGTTGTGAGCAGGAGACTGAAAATGGAATGAGAGAACAAATGGCTAACCCCCCACCCCTATTTATACTCGTCCGAGCATTTAATGCTCACAGGGTTCCAGGCAGTGCATCGGTTAGCAGACTACTTGATTGTTCGACACATTCTCGAACATTCCGAATTACATAAAGAGATCGGTTAACTGGAGATCGGCATATTAAGTTGAATATTTTGAATAAAGGATTAGTTAAGAGTCGTTTTGTTAGGAACCAGATCAGACAAATATATCAGAGATCGAAAAATAATCAATAAGATGATAGTTGGCGAAATAAGATTTTTATTTTTAAGAGATCGGAATACATTTCCAAAAGTCGGATTACATCATTTGGGCGATCTCAAGAGATTGGAATACATTTCCAAAAGTCAGATTACATAATTTGGGCGATCTAAAGATCGGAATACATTACAGATCTGATTACATCAAAGGGCCGATCTCTAAAGACCAGCGGAACATCCTATCTAAAGAGGCCCATGTTAATAGTCAACATTGTGACTGATCCAAAGGGTGTCGCCGACCGGAGCTTAACCCGCTGTCGGAACACCCAATGTGGAGGAAAGACGCTATCGGAACACCCAATGTGGTGAGAAGTCGAATAAACTCAGTTGAGCGACTCAAGACCGGCACGATCAAGGTCCGCAATCCAGATCGGTCAATTGATCCAGTTCTCTCACCATCATCAGTTAAGGTTATCATGATTATTCGATCACCGGGATCGTAAATTTTCAGTCGGTGAGTAAAAAAGTCCATTGGAAAGAGATCAAAAGCCACACCAGAGTAAATTATCACGAACAGTTAAAACAAGTAAGAAGGAAGAGAGGAAAATCAGATGAAGGAAATGTCTCTGTCGTCAGGGGTATATATAGGGGGAAAACGGGCATTTATTGCTAAGCAGAAAACGAAGCGGACGCTTCGGGAATCGAAAGGAATTAATGCTTTGACCGGACCAAGGCTGATTAAGGGATTGGAATAATAGAGATCGGAGGATGGGAGATCAGCATGAGAGATCAGCATGAGAGATCGGAATAGGAGCGTGTCAAGAAGATCGAAAAGGGGGAGGGATCGGAAGACAAAAGGAATAAGACAAATCCCAAATAACCGTCGTCAGAATCAGAGCCGAGGTAGTTAAAGCATTGCAGACGAGATCTCCACCGCACGCCTAAGAATCGCCCACAATGCTGACAGGTGCCAGGGTATGTCATGACAGTCCTGTACATCTCAATCTCCACCATTGATCTCACTTGTAAGGACGAGCCCGGGGCCCTTGGATCAAAGAGGAAGACGACAAGACCGGCCCCTTTTATGCCCAAATTTCTGATCACCTGTGTCAACGGTTTTGGACCGTCAGATTAGAAGAAGAAAAGGACAAGTATCTTGAGAATAATCTCGACCATTCGTTTTAATTCTCTTTAATTCCTGAGCCTCAGATCATGTCCTTTGAAATCCTGACCCTCCATCTCCCTCAAGACAGATCCTGACCCTTCAGGGGAAGCACCCGGTCCCTATAAATACCTGCAAGAAAAACTGTTCAAGGGACGGAAAGACGAAAATATATAGACAAGAGGCAGTAACTATAGTGGAAGAACTCTGAAATTTAATTCAGTTTGTTACTCTGCTATTTTGAAGTTTTTGTAGAAAAAAACTTTTGAAACTAGTTTTCTGAAGTGTTTTCTTGCAAAAGGGATTCTTGAATACTGAAATCTTTCATTTTCAGTTCATTCATTATCCCGTGGCACCCTCGCTTTCTGTCTTTGTTATCCTCTCACATTATTCATATTGTCTAAGCTCAACTTCATTCAAGCTTGGTTATTTTGACCCGTTTACATCTTAACAAAGAACACTTCATTTCGAGGCGGACCATAGTCCTCCGGCTGCCAACCTGCTATCTTGCTACTTTTGCGATTCTGTGGTTAGTTCAATAGATTCAACTCCCTACAGGTCAGTGTTAATATCGCCATTTTATTAAGTCTGGTTCTCGTTTCACGTATTTCCTTTGTTCTCTTTCTTATGCCTGTTGTTTTCCGCACTTTCTGAACGCAAGTCATCTGATCCCGAGTTACGTAGAAGCAGCTAGACAAAATGTAGATAACTGTATTTAAAATGTCTTTGAAAAAGAGGGTCTAAATAATACGTCAGGGAAATAGCAAAACTGAATCACTAGGCTGACGTAGAAGGCAATCCGGCATAATGCCATAAGGCAGAATAACCAAAAATCAAAACTCAGGTAAGTAAAAGGGTGCGCATGTGATATCGTAAAGTGACCTTAGGGGTCAAGAAAACTCACCCGACGCCCTTATTTAGTCACAAAGTACCAACAAGTCAAAAGAAATCTTATGTCGATCTTTGGTACCTTTAAATATTAGAACGCTTAAACTTAAACGCTGTGATATATGGCTGTGTCCAAATTTTGAAGAGGTCGGAAGAGAGTTTTTACCCCTTCCTCAAACAAAATTTTTAACAAATAATTTAAGAGAGATCGGAGGAGAGTTCTTATCCAATCCTCATCTAATTTTATAACAAATGATTTAAGAGAGATCGGAGGAGAGTTCTTATCCGATCCTCACCTAATTTTATAACAAATAATTTAAAAGAGATCGAAAGAGAGTTCTTATCCGTTTCTCGATCTAAATGTCCATAAATATTTAAAAGGAGGTCGGAGGAGAGTTCTTATCCGATCCTTGAGCTAAAATTTTAATACTTAAAAGAGATCGGAGGAGAATTCTCATCCGATTCTCATTCCTAAATTTTAAATACTTCAAAAGAGATCGGAAGAGAGTTCTTATCCGATCTCCACTCAGAATTTTAATAAATATTTAAAAGAGATCGGAGGAGAGTTCTTATCCGATTCTCACACCCAATTTTAATTTATATGCAAAACAATCCCAAAACCAAAAATGATATCCGACATCAATTCACTAAGGTTGTCTCATTTACTTATGTATCTGGGTGATCCGAATTTAGTGAAAAATTAAAATTTCCTTTTGACAAAAGGATTAACATGTCCAACCAAGCCCGCCCTAACTAATACAAAGTTAAATCTACTTACCCTTATTAAGGGACGAGGTGGGGTGCCTAACACCTTCCCCACCCGTTTACGGACCCCGAACTTAGAATCTCTGTCTTGAAGTGGTTTCATTTCAATTTATTTTCCAAATGGTTTTCTTTAGTTTCTCTCAAAACTAAGGTGGCGACTCCTCACTCTTTCCCACTTCGGTGAGGGTTCGTTCAGGCGACCACAAAATCTCTTATGACAGCTTGGCGACTCCGCTGGGGACTAGTCTTTGACTTAACCCCGGTCTAGAGGTCTAAAAGTAGATCTAATTTTTCGATCAAATTATAGTTAGGTGGGCTCACCCGACAATATTTTATGCAATAATTATTGATTATTTCTAATAACTATTTCACTTGTTTTGCTTGTTTTACTCCCTACAGTGCTCTTCGTTCAAACAAAAAAAAAAAGAGAAAAGAAAAATGGAAAAATAAAATCCCCCTGAATTGGGAAGAGGTAAAGGTGTCCCTTCACACACTGAACACTCACACGAAGTCCTCACACACTTTGGTCCTATACCCGGGCTTTCTTACCCTTTTAGGAAAGTAGGAGGAGGGAGTCATGTAGCGGTACCCGTGGGTTTTACCCCGTTAGTATCCGTGAAGGCTTCTGCTCAGATTGAAACTCGTTCTATCTACTGTGGTACTCATGAAATTTTCCCGATAATATCATGGTTATAGAATGGGGCCCTATTGTTTACAGTAGGGGCAATTTGGGAACCTGTGGCTTTTAGAAAATTAGATCCTGAGCTAAACTATCACGATAGCTGAAAGCCGTAGTAAGCTACCTTGTAAGGTAGAACTATCCAAATAGGTAGCGCCATCCCAGATCGTGAGTCTCCCTATTATAGGACAGAAGGGGCATACTTACTCTTACCCTGCTCTGCTTTAATTTCCTTTTGTTCGTTTTTGTGAGGGTAATCTTGAATTCTACTGAAACACCTACACATTTTCCTACTTTGATAAATGTGTATGTGTCACCCTGTCAACAGTATAATTCAAAATTGCCAAATTTGTCTAGCTAACGAGTTTTTCCGCAGGCATCACCAAACCAAGAGTCTGTGAAAAGGATAGGCATCATTTTTATCATGGCATCCTCGAGTCAGTCGGCAGAAGAGGTTCGGAATGCTAAACTTTGGTCCAAGTCCGCTCATAGTCGTGTATTCTCGCAAAATGATGTTTCCAAGGCACATGCTAGCTTACTACCTTCATTAGATCTGAATAAAATTGAAGTCAGCATGAACAGCCTCGAGGGTCTGTCTAATAGATGGAGGTCGCTTCCCGATCAGGTCAAGGCACGATTTGAAGAGAAGTATGGGAGGATTGCAACCTTAATGCGAGTCAAGGTCCAAATCCCGGCATTAAAGGCCATGTTGTCGGTTTGGAACCCTAAGTACGGGGTATTCTCTTTCAATGATATTGATACAGTTCCCACTATGGAAGAATATCAGGCATTATTAGGGATTCCTTATTCAACACAGAATCGGATCTACCTACACCTTAAGCATAGGCAGACCTGGAAACGATTAACACATTTGTTGGGTATCCCTTCGGAGGAGGCAAAGTCAAAAGAAACTGTCAAAGGAAACACACATGGTTGGTATTGGACATATCTCCAGAAGTGGTTAGATCAGTACCTCCAAGAGAAACAGTGGAACCAAGCTTCAGTGGCACTCGCCTTGGGAATCTATGGTCTGATTTTGTTCCCGGGACCATTGGGAATCGTAACTTGCAGCGCGGTGGAGGTATTCTGGACGGTAGAAAGGCAGGAGATCAATCCGATACCGGCAATTCTTGTGGAAACCTTGTTAACCCTAACCTACTGCAGACAACAGGGGAAAGGGTCCATTAAGTGTTGTTCTCAGTTGCTATACCTCTGGATTATCAGTCACATGTGTCCTGTGGAGACAAAGGGATTAACTTGGTACCTTGACCAGCCTCCCATCGAGAAGATGACCCGGTTAGTAATCAGTCCAAAGAATGAACAGCAGTGGTGGGAACGGATTTTGAGTTTCAATAGCCATGATTATTGTTGGAGGAAGCTGTGGGCGTCAGGACAATCCGTTTTGATCAGCACGGGAGGAAATCAGTCGGTATCCCTGATCGGAGTAATTGGATATACAAGTTACACTCCGGCATTGGTAATGAGGCAGTTTGGCTCAACGCAGTCCATGATCAACATTGAAGAATACCACCAAGGTCACTTCTACCATGAGCTCAAGGAAGAGGAAGGATTGAAACTGGCTCGCAAGTGTTGGGAAAACATTACTCTGATGGAGAGATCGCCTAAAGGCCCAAGTGCCTCAGGCGATTATCTTAAATGGAGAGCTGACAGGGACCGAGAACACTCAACTACTGCACTGAGGACAGCAACCTCGCCAAAACGTCCTATTAGAAGAAGCTGATAATCGTCTGCTTGACTCACTACAAAAAGCAAACACCGAGAACTCACAACTGCAAGAACAAATAAAATAGTTGGAGGACCAACAGCAGAAACTTAAAAGAAAAGTGAGAAGGCTCAAGGAAGAGGCAAGGGCCGTAAGGATGGGGTTCGAAGAGCAAGAGGAACAGTGGGAAAAGGAAAAAGACTCTCTCCAAGCTGAGGTAAAAGAAGTGAAAGTGCAGAATAGTAAGCTTCAGGAAAAGATGAAATACCAAGAGGTGCTTGTTGAAGAGTATAAACAGGAAAACAAAAAGAAGAAGCTCGAATTAAAAGAACAGGCACTACTCATCAACGATATCTTGAAAGAGTGTGCTAAGGAAAGGAAAGAGAAAGAAAAAAATGTCGCTTCTCTATCAAGGACTGAAAGAGAATGTTGACCAGCTGGAAAGAACGATAGCACAGGGAAAACAAGAACTATTACCTGAATCCGAATATGCTCTCAAAGCATTCGACCCTGCCAAGCAAGAAGAAAGGTTATATAAGTATCTCAAAAGATGTCATCTTATTATAAAGAACCTTCCAGAGCCTAGGCTAATGTAGAGGATACGATGTACAAATTATTCAGTTAATGAATGATTTCTGGACCATTGTTTAGTAAATTTGTGAATGAATAATATGACTCCAGTAGGAACTCCCTCGCTAGGGTTATGTGAAAAATTGAATGCGCTATATGGACAGGTATCATAAATGCGCATTCAATCCAGTCATTCACAGTCAGACTATCGAATGATGCCATGATAAAATTGATGCGATTATCCTTTTACAGATTTCAACCTGGCTCTCAAATGCCACTGTATCCTTCGTCCAGACCAGGACTTTTAGTTTCTTTGCAAAATTCAAAGTTCATTTAAAATTTTCTTTTTTTTGCTCCCTACAGGAAATCAATATTGCTTCAAACAAGGCAAGTCTGACCAAGCACACGGTTCAACCCAAGCGAGTGTACTTAACAAGATCTCGAACAAGGAAGATAATGGAAGATCAGGAACAAGTACAGAACCTACAGGGGCAGGTTTCCGAATTGAAGGATCAGGTCTCAGAACTTATGAGACTAATGGGGGAAATGTCCCAGAATAAACCCACTTCAGAGCCTAGCCTACCACAACCTCCTCCACCACCTACAACAATGGATCCTCACCAAGCTTCAACTTCTTTTACCTTTCAGTCTCCCATCCCAGACCTGACAATCACTGTCAATCCGGTTACCACGAATAATGACCTACCTTACTCTCATTACCCAATCGTTCCAAACACCGACCCATATCCGTCAATTTTAATCCCTCCAGTCCACTCCACCCCTCATCTCCCAACTGGGGGAGTATTCCATGCAGTGGGAGGGGAAAATAAGACAAAAGAAAGTGAGAAACTATCTGCTCTAGAGGAGAGATTGAGAGCGATTGAAGGGCTGAATATGTATGGCTCAGTTGATGTGGCATCACTTAGATTGGTTCCTAATGCGGTGGTGCCACCCAAGTTCAAGGTCCCTGATTTCGACAAGTACACAGGGAATTCAGACCCTCGCATTCACTTGGCCACCTATATCGCTAAGATGTCCGCCCTGACGGATGATGATAGGCTGTTAGTCCACTTCTTTCATGAGAGCCTCTCAAGGCGACTTTGAGGTGGTGTATTCAGTTGGACAGGAGCAAACTGCGCTCCTGGAAGGATTTAGCTGATGCCTTCTTAAAGCAGTACAAATTTAACTGCGATGTGGCCCCCACAAGGAGGGACCTCCAGAACCTGGTGCAGAAAGACAGAGAAAGCTTCAAGGAATATGCCCAGAGATGGAGAGAAAAGGCGGCGTATGCATCCCCTGGACCGACAATGAGCTATGCTCTCTGTTCATCGAAACTTTGAAGACCCCTTACTTCAACTTGATGATTGGGAACACTTCCAACAGCTTCTCTGACATCATACAAGCTGGTGAAAGAATAGAGGCCAATCTAAGAATGGGACGGTTACAGGAGTTGGCTGAGAACCTCATAAAAGATCGCACTTTGGCAAGAAGTAGGGGGGTGATGTGCATTCCACACCATCAAAACAATTATTCCCCATTCCCTCAAAACAATTATCGGCCATATCCTCCCCCTCATGGCCAAACAGTCGCCAACATTCCACCTCCTTTCCCTAATTATCCACACCCGCGCCCACAATATCCCCCACCTACAAATTACCAACTGAGACCGCCTCTTCCTCCCGCTCAACCAAGACCACCACAAAACAATCCAAGACCTCCAAGGAACCCTGATCCACCTCTTCCCCTCCCTCTCAGTGAAATATACCGATACCTTGTCGGTATAAACCAAATTGTACCAGTCCCCTTAGACCCGATCCAGCCGCCGTATCCCTGGTGGTATGATGCCACTGCCCGTTGTGAGTACCATGGAGGGGCACAAGGGCATTCAACTGACAACTGCGGTGCACTCAGGGGGAGAGTGCACGCTTTAATCCGAAATGGGTGGCTGAAAATCGAGGGAAATGGTTCCCTCCCCAATGTTACCTCGAACCCACTGCCTAACCATAATGCGGGCAGTGGTGTAAATATGATAGAGTCTGATAGAGAAGGATCAACACCGAAAGTAGACAAGCTGGTTCCTTACTTTAAAGAAATTTTTGTTGTGGCAATGAGGGAAGGCTACCTTTGCCCTCAGGTAACGGGAGTAGAAGAATGTACGGGGTGTCCTTATCATGGAGGGGCAACCGATCATGAGCTGCGAGATTGTGAGGGATTCAAACAAGAGGTCCAGAACTTGTTATCCCTCAAAGTTCTGAGATGCCAGACAAAGTCAAAGACGGAAGGGGAAGTGAACACCACTAGATTCAGCCAAACTGCTTCTACCTCCAAACCCAAAATCACCTTCTCACCCCCAGTAGCCTCACCGCCAGTAACGGTTATCCGAACTCCACCCCAGCTCCCTGTCACCAATACTCACGCTGTCCCTTGGAACTATAATTTCCAAGTTTTCACTCAGGGAGCGTCAAGCAGTACATCAGCTCCTAATCTTGCCTCACCTCCGGCACCACCAAAACCATGTTTTGCTCCTCACGAGCATTTCAGAATGACTTATGATGGACCTACCAGCAACATTACTCCCCAAACCAGTCCTCAGCCCGTTATCGCCACAAAGCCCTCTCCACCTGAGCAAGAAATCGAGTTTATAACTCGAAGTGGGAGGTGTTACGGGAACGAAGAAAGAGAAAAGAGGAAAGAGAAAGTAAAAATGGGAGAGTCATCAAGAAATACAGAAGAGGAGGTTGAGAAAGCAGGGGAAGTAGACCCTGCTAAACATAAAGAAGAGGAAGAACTGCTGCTCCAAATAATGAAACAGAGTGAGTATGATGTCGTGGAGCAGTTGAGGAAGACACCTGCCCGAATTTCACTGTTATCACTGATCCTGAGCTCAGAAGTCCACCGACAAGCCTTGCAGAGAATCCTGGATCAGGCCTTTGTAAACCCCGACATCACACCGGGGCAGTTTGAGAAGATAGTAGAACAAATCCAGGCATCTAACTTTGTAGCCTTTTTTGAAGAGGAGATAGACCCTGCAGGCTTAGGGCACAATAAAGCTCCGCATGTAACTGTGAAATGTAAGGGTTGTATAGTGGCCAAGGTCCTCATCGATAACGGATCAGCCCTCAATGTACTGCCTAACGCTACCTTAGCCAGGCTGCTGGTCGACCAATCGTACATACGTCAGAGTGCTATGGTGGTAAGAGCCTTTGACGGTACCAGGAGAGAAGTGCTGGGAGACATTGACTTGCCAATCCAAGTCGGTGCATGTACTTTCAACGTCACGTTTCAGGTGATGAACATTGAGCCAGCCTACACTATGTTATTGGGGAGGCCGTGGATCCATTCTGCGAATGCTGTTCCTTCAACTCTGCACCAGAAAATAAAATACATTAAGGACGGCAAAATCGTCACTGTAAGGGGTGAAGAAGCCATATTGGTCACCAAGCCGCAATCACTTCCTTATGTGGAAGAGGCTGAGGAATCGTTGGAAAGCTCCTTCCAAGACCTCGAGTTACAAGAAACCATTTCAGGAAATGGAGGGGCTATGGCTATGGTAGCCAAAATAATGACAAGGAGTGGGTACGAAGAAGGCAAAGGCCTAGGCGCCACATTACAGGGAATCATTGAACCCATATCAGCTATCCAGAAGGTAGGCCGCTGCGGTTTGGGTTATGAGGAAGATGCCCTTATGGATGGGCATTTCTGGATGAGGAAAATGCTCCGGGATCAAAGGTTCGATCGGAAAATGGGAAAGATGAAAGTAGTCCCGAGAATTACGGAGATCTTCACTAAACCGGTCATTCAACATCTGGCAAATACAGAAGAATCACCCGATGATCCATCCATAGATGTCATCCAACTGGATTCCTTGTATGAGGCCCTAGTCTCGCCAATGACTGAGGAGCAAGAGCTGAACAACTGGACAACAGAGGACATCCCTGTACTCAATTTCGAGTAAAGTACCTTTGGTTATCTACACTTGATCATTTTGTCCATGGTGACAAGTGTAATACTGTAAATGGACCTTTTCTTATGGCGTAAATATTAATGGATTGATAGCGCATTTTAAATCCAATTCTCTCTTTCTTTTTAAATTCCATCCTTATAATAATACGTTCTATTTTTATTTATTCAGGACCATTCATCAAATAACATCTAATAATCCAATAGACTCAGAAATTCCTCTGGTTAATTTTGAAATCCCCATAACTGCCATTACTTCAAGTGATTCTGAGGAAGACCTTACAGAAGAAAGCAATGAAAAGGATGAGCCCTCCCTAGTGCCTTGTGGAGACGAAACGCACACCATAAACTTAGGCACAGAAGAAGTAAAAAGGGAACTTATGTAACATCCTCCCGGTAGCAATTCCGCACAGTCTACTGTTCCGGTGACCGGTGTCGGTCCGGACAGCTAGAACGTCCGAAAAAATATTCAAATCAAAGTGAGGGACCATAATTAACTCAAATATTAATGAGAAAAATTTAGTAAAAATTTTAGAAATAAAATACAACCAAGCAAAACGAGCCGGTGCCCAAGCGATGGGTAACCGGAGAAAAGTTGCGGTTCTCGCAACGAAGAGCCCTAGACCCAGGGGAAAAATTATAAAATAATTTTTGGGACTCCAGAGAAGGGTCATTGAGGTTCCTATGGCATTAGAATGCCAAGAAAATACCTAGAAAAATTTTTCAATCGGTACAGACGATTTAGACCCGTTAAGCCAAACGGAGGGCATTTTGGTCATTTCGCCTTCAGAGGTGATTTTTGGCCGACTTGTCCAGTTAAGTAAATAATTATTATGACTCAAAATATGAATAAACATTACTAGAAATTAAATTAAAAATGAGTAGTGAAGGAAAGAAAAGAAAATGAAGAAAAATGCTTAATAATGACATAAGGTGATGTCATTAAAAAGCCACCACCAATCACCATTAAGCTACCATTTGACTAAACCATTAAAAGACATAAAATGAAGACCAAATGGACCAAAAACCAGCAGCCAAAAACGTAGAGAGAGGAAGGAGAGGGTTTCCACCATAGCCACCTCCATGAAAGCTCTTTCAAGCTTTAAATTCCATGCTTCCTCACCCTAAAACCCATAAGTCCCTTCATCAAAAATTAATCCCACACCTTACAAAAGCTCTTGGCAGCCAAGAAGAGGAAGGAAAGTGAAGTTCTCTCAAGCTTGGATTGGCATACAACAAGGTTAGTGCTCTATATACTTAAAACTCTTTCATTTCATAAATAGCAACTTGAATTTAGTGAGAAAATGTAAATTAAATGAATAAAAATTCTTGTGAAGGTGTACATGAATTTCGGCTGCCCTAATTATGGAATAGGAGGGAGTGTTTTTATGAGTTTGAAGTGAATTAGAGTTATGTTGGAAGTTTGTAAATACAAGAACAATGATTAAAAAGCTAACTAAGACATATTGTATAAAAACATGAATTTGAGTTAGGGTTTTGTGAGAAAAATGTAACTTGATTTAGGAAATTATAAGAGAGCATTTTAATGGTCAATTAGTGACCATTTTAGGTAATTTGACCAACAAATGGACTGAAGAACAAGGTTGCAAAGAGGGGTTGCAGGCTGCCCTAGGACAGCAGCATAGGGACTGAAAATTCAGTCCCTTTGCACTGCCATAACTTGGGTTGTGTTAGTCCAATTGATGTTTGGCCAATTGTACATGAAACTAGACTTATAATGGCACATTTTTGCTGAAGAAACCATGCCCAAAAGACCAAAGCAAGAGGACCAAAACTTGGCCCCAATTCGGATACCCTGAAACTGCCTCTGCAGAATTGATCAAATGAACAGTAACTGTTCATTTGGCCATAACTCACTGTAGATTTGGTCAATTGGCCTGAAATTTTTACAGAAACAAGTTAAGACATAGACAAACAACTTTCATGAAGGAACCTACCCCAAATTATGGCCATAACCCATTCAACCAAGTGACTCAAGTTACTGTTCATGCACTGTAGATATGATAAATTTCTGCAGAATGCATATCCGGACAGCTTGGGTTTTTGAGCCATATCTGGAGCTACAAAACTCCAAATGGAGTGATTCAAAAAAGGAAATTCAACTAGACAAAATAAGGAACAACTTTCATGTTTTACATTTCTTCAAATTCCAACAGTAACAGTGTCCAATGGAACAGTGAAGTTGACTCACCAAAACTGAAAAATCTGCTCCTTTGGTTGAATGCTTAGAAATGGTATTAACGCTTAATGCCAACAAGTTTTAAACACCAAATGTGATATGTTGGGAGTGCCAAAGTCAATGTACACATTTTTATTCTAAAAGTCAACATTTTTGTTGACCAATGAGGTGAATAGTGACACCAAAACCAAAAAATTGGCAATTTTTCCAAAATGACCTAAACTTTGAGGAAGTGACCAAAACTAACAAGTTTTGAATACAAAATGTGGTATGTTGGGAGTATTAAAACCAATGTACCTATTGTTTATGCAAAAGTCAACATTTTAGTTGACTAAGGAAATGAATAGTGACATGAAAACTTGAAATTCAAAAATTGTGAAACTTAAAAATGCAAAATGCCCTAGTAGGCCTAATGTGATTGGTTTGGATAGTTTGGCATGCCAATAGGGTATTGTTTTAACAGTACTGCGAAAGGAAAGGCTTTTATGCCTGTATTCATGGCTTTATGCCCGTATCCATGGCTTTATGCCCGTATCCATGGCTTTTATGCCCGTATTCATGGCTTTTATGCCGATTATGTGATATCATGGCTTTTTAGCCATACTGACTGCATACGTGGTTGACGTTCTGCGTCCCATGGTATGACGGCCCGAGGCACCGCGGTGTCCAGGTTAACGACCGTTATCCATCGATCGTCCAAAGATAGGTTACTTGGGCATGGAAAAGTATAACTGTAATTGAACTGATTATTGAAGAAAATACGAAAACTAAATATCAGGAATGATTACGATAGAATACAATAAAAACTTAAAATTCATGAAGAAGTTAATATCATAAAACGTAATTAGCCCTCGACTAAACACTAAGTTGGTAATTATTCAGTTCTTATGAACACAATGGCTAAGAAATTATGATTTTTATATTGTATATTATTTCTTTCTATTTTATTATTTGCACCACTAAGCTTTATGCTTAGCGCGTCGCTTTTGCAACGCGTAGGTACTGAAGATTGGACAGAGCGCCAGTAGACCACAGATTCGGTAAGGCAGTTCACAGTTCTGCATAGTGTCTGTGTCACCTCACTGTCAGCAGTGCATTGGTAGGATGCTAGATGTCATTTTGGTATTTTGTAATTGATTTTATTTTCTCATATGTATTTGAAACTTATGTAATGTATTTTGATATTCATGTAAATAATGAAAAGTGTGGTTGTAAATGGAAAAGTGAATGTTTATCTATGATTTATGCATGGTATCATATGAGATGGATGAATGAGAACTGAGATTGAACATTGTTGAGAATTTGATAAATGGAGTTGAGATGATGGAAAATGAATATAGGAAGTGTTTTTCACAGGTTCCGAAGAACTGTTTTCTCCATTTTTAGCCGGCACTCCGCCGGATTTTCTATAAAATTTTCGGAACCTCAAATAAATAGTAATTTCGATAAATGGCTTAAAATGAATTATATTTCACAAGTTATATTCAAAACTATGATAAAAATGAATTAAGATAAAATAGAGTGCTCCGGCACACTGAGTGGCATAACTTGCTCGGCTACACTGTAGTCGGGTAAGGGGTGTCACAACTTAAGGTAGTGGAGAGTGAAGAATTGGGAGATATGATCAGTCTGCTCAAAGAATTCCTCGACGTGTTTTCCTGGAGCTATAATGATATGGTTGGTTTGGACCCCCAGATAGTGACGCACAAAATTCCCCTAATCCCGGGGACAATCCCGGTAAAGCAGAAATTAAGGAGAATGAATCCCGACACACTGCTCAAGGTTCGGGATGAAGTCAAGAAACAGTATGACGCTGGGTTCCTTGAAGTGGTCAAGTACCCCCAATGGGTGGCTAACGTCGTCCCGGTAACGAAGAAGGACGGGAGAGTCGGGGTGTGTGTTGACTACAGGGACCTTAATAAAGCAAGCCTGAAAGACTATTTCCCTCTCCCTCACATTGATGTGTTAGTTGACAATGTTGCGGGATTGGGCAGGTGTTCATGTATTGACGGGGCATCAGGGTACAATCAGATCCCAATGGACGAAGAAGACAAAGAGAAAACTGCTTTCATCACTCAATGGGGAGTATTTTGCTAACTGGTCATGCCTTTCGGGTTTTAGAATGCTGGTGCTACTTACCAGCGCGCAATGGTCACATTATTCCACGATATGATGCATAAAGAAGTGGATGTGTATGTGGATGATATGATCATTAAATCCAGTGGAGAAGAAAGCCACGTACAGGTAATGAGAAAAGTATTCGAAAGGCTCAGGAAATACCAGCTGAAACTGAACCCTGCCAAATGCATATTTGGAGCGAGATCGGGAAAGTTGTTGGGATTCATAGTAAGCGAGAAAGGGATAGAAGTAGATCCAGATAAGGTTCGAGCTATTCAAGAGATGCCATCCCCAAGAACAGAAAGGGAGGTACGCAGTTTTCTGGGAAAGTTGAACTACATATCGAGATTTATTTCTAATCTCACTGCCAAGGCCGAGCCTATTTTCAGACTACTCCAGAAGAACAACACCACCCAATGGGATTCAGTTTGTCAAGAGGCTTTTGAGAAAATCAAGCAGTACTTGTCAAACCCACCAGTATTGGTTCCACCTGTGGCGGGCAGGCCTCTGATCCTGTATATGGCAGTCCAGCAGAATTCGATGGGATGTGTTTTGGGACAACATGATGATACCGGCCGAAAAGAGAGGGTCATTTATTACCTGAGCAAGAAATTCAACGAATGTGAGTCAAGGTACTCTTTCTTAGAAAAGACTTGCTGCGCGTTAGCCTGGACAGCAAATCGCCTCAAGCACTACATGTTGAATCACAAGACATGGCTCATCTCCAGGATGGATCCTATCAAGTACGTATTCGAAAGCCCATTCGTGCCGGGTAGGATAGCCAAGTGGCAGGTTATACTCTCCCAATATGACATAGTCTATATGACCCGAAAAGCGGTGAAAGGCAGCGTGATCGCTGACCTCCTATCAGAAAATCCTATCCAGGATTATGAAGCTCTAGATTTTGAGTTCCCTGATGAGCATATTAATGAAGTAGATTGCGAAGAAGAGGGGCGAGCGGATGTATGGGAAATGTATTTCGACGGAGCTGTCAATTTGTCCGGTAATGGGATTGGAGCTGTGTTGTTATCCCTGGAGGGGAAACACTTTCCGATAGCTGTCAAGTTGAGATTTGACTGCACCAACAACGTCGCGGAATACGAAGCTTGTGTGATGGGTCTACAGGCTGCCATCGAAATGAAAATCAGGAAGTTGGAGGTATATGGAGACTCGGCTCTGATAATTTATCAAGTCAAGGGAGAATGGAAAACTAAGGATCCGAAGCTAATCCCATATCAGAAGTACTTACTGGAGCTGATTAAGAAATTCGAAGAAATCTCTTTCACCCATCTTAGCAGAGACAAAAATCAATTTGCTGATGCTTTAGCTACTCTAGCCGTTATGGCCCAAATCGAAGAAGGGCAGAAGATTCAGATGTTGAAGATCAGGGCAAGAAGTGAGCCAGCTTATTGCTTCATGATTGAAGAAGAGCCCGATAGAAAGCCTTGGTATCATGACATCCCGGCTCATCAGAGAACTGCAGAATTCCCTTTGGGGGCAAGCAAAAATGAAAAGAAGATGATTCGGAGATTAGCATTGGGATACTTCCCCAGTGGAGAAACCCTATACAAGAGGAGCTCCAACGGCGAATTATTGAGATGTGTAGATACAAAAGAGGCAAAGAGAATCTTTTTTGAGACTCATGAGGGAAATTGCGCAACCCATGCCAATGGACACATGATGGCTAAGCAAATCATGCGACGTGGGTATTTTTGGACCACAATGGAAAAGGATAGCATCGAGTATTTCCGGAAGTGCCATAAATGTCAGATCTATGCCGATCCGATAAATGTGCCACCTCATAAGCTGTTCAACCTCGTCTCACCGTGGCCTTTCGCAATGTGGGGCATCGATGTGATTGGTCCCATCAACCCCAAAGCATCTAATGGGCACAGATTTATCCTAGTAGCCATCGACTATTTCTCCAAATGGGTCGAAGCAGCGTCATACGCCCATATTACGCAGAAAACGTTTCTTAAATTCCTTAAGAACAACATCATCTGCCGGCATGGTCTCCCGAATGAAATTGTCACTGATAACGCTAAAAATCTGAATGGTCCAAGGATTCAGAAATTGTGTGATCAATACAAAATCCGACATCTCAATTCCTCCCCATACCGTCCCCAGATGAATGGAGCGGTGGAAGCTGCAAACAAAAATCTCAAGAGGATAATCCGGAAAATGACAGTCACATATAGGGATTGGCACGATATGATTCCCTACGCTCTTCACGCATACCGGACTTCCGTAAGAACCTCAACTGGGGCAACTCCATACTCACTGGTCTACGGGATGGAAGCAGTATTACCTATTAAAGTTGAAATTCCTTCCCTAAGGATTCTAAAGGAATCAGGGATTGATGAATCATAATGGATCCAGTCAAGGTTGGATCAGTTAAACCTGCTGGATGAGAAAAGATTAATAGCAGCATGTCATGGGCAATTATACCAAAAGAGAATGGCTAGGGCATTTGATAAGAACGTACGCCCACGCGAATTCCAACCTGGGGACCTAGTTCTGAAGAAAGTGCTTCCAAATCAAAACAATCCCCGGGGCAAATGGTCACCGACCTATGAGGGACCCTATGTGGTTAAAAAGGCATTCTCTGGAGGAGCCTTGATCTTGACCCACATGGACGGTGAAGAATTTCCAAGACCTGTGAACGCCGACATTGTTAAAAGATACTATGCATAAAAAAGTGAGGGATGAAAACCCGAAAGGGCGTCCTAAAAAAAAAAAAAAAAGAGGGGGAAAGGCTTAGGGTGAAAACCCGAAAGGGCGTCCCAAGAACCAAAATGGAGAAATAAGGAAGGGGGGGCATGAAACCGAGGATGGAGAGGAAACTGTCACGGCATGAGGCTTCAGAGAACTTGAAATAATGGCAGTTAAAAGAATTCAAAACCAACCATAAAGGATATGTGAGATCTATCCTTGTACCCTTTTTTTCTTTGGAAGTCTATCCTTGCTTTTCCTAAAACCATAATAAAGTTATACGTTATTCCCTCTGCTTTTATTTTCCTGTTTACTCACCTTTTAATACTATCCTTTCTCTTTGTTTAATGCGCTATTGATTAGTTAAAATTTTGCCATAAGATTAAGATTTGACAATTGATAACTTTACGTACTTTACTATGAGATTTGCAGGGAATGACCGAAAAAGAAGGGTAGGAGTGAAAACCCGAAAGGGCGCTCTTAGCAAAATGTGTGAAAGAAGGTGAAAACCCCGAAGGGGCGCTTTCTGTAAAATGAGTGAAGGATGAAAACCCGAAAGGGCATCCTTAAAAGAGCGAGCAAAAAAAAAAAAAACTAGAGGTGAAAACCCAGAAGGGCGCATCTAGTCAAATGGATGAAAAGGAAAGTGAAAGCCCGCAAGGGAACTTTTCGTAAAGTAAGAAAGAGGTCGGGAACGGAAAAGGGGCATCCGAAGGAATGGGGTCATAGGTCAAGTCTTGCAACTCCTCCTCCATTAATCATCGGCCTTCGGTATCTTGTTAAGTACACTTCATCAGGGAAGAACTTCATGTGTCAGGGATAGACTTGCTTTGTAAGTTGATTTTAATTTCCTGCAATTTAAATTTCCTGTTATCAACCTCTGGTTCCTTGATCTAAGTTGATTTTAATTTCCTGCAATTTACATTTCCTGTTATCAACCTCTGGTTCCTTGATCTAAGTTGATTTTAATTTCCTGCAATTTAAATTTCCTGTTATCAACCTCTGGTTCCTTGATCTAAGTTGATTTTAATTTCCTGCAATTTACATTTCCTGTCATCAACCTCTGGTTCCTTGATCTAAGTTGATTTTAATTTCCTGCAATTTAAATTTCCTGTTATCAACCTCTGGTTCCTTGATCTAAGTTGATTTTAATTTCCTGCAATTTACATTTCCTGTTGTCAACCTCTGGTTCTTTGATCTAAGTTGATTTTAATTTCCTGCAATTTACATTTCCTGTCATCAACCTCTGGTTCCTTGATCTAAGTTGATTTTAATTTCCTGCAATTTACATTTCCTGTCATCAACCTCTGGTTCCTTGATCTAAGTTGATTTTAATTTCTTGCAATTTAAATTTCCTGTTATCAACCTCTGGTTCCTTGATCTAAGTTGATTTTAATTTCTTGCAATTTACATTTCCTGTCATCAACCTCTGGTTCCTTGATCTAAGTTGATTTTAATTTCCTGCAATTTAAATTTCCTGTTATCAACCTTTGGTTCCTTGATCTAAGTTGATTTTAATTTCCTGCAATTTACATTTCCTGTCATCAACCTCTGGTTCCTTGATTTAAGTTGATTTTAATTTCCTGCAATTTAAATTTCCTGTTATCAACCTCTGGTTCCTTGATCTAAGTTGATTTTAATTTCCTGCAATTTACATTTCCTGTTATCAACCTCTGGTTCCTTGATCTAAGTTGATTTTAATTTCCTGCAATTTACATTTCCTGTTATCAACCTCTGGTTCCTTGATCTAAGTTGATTTTAATTTCCTGCAATTTAAATTTCTCTGGTTCCTTGATCTAAGTTGATTTTAATTTCCTGCAATTTAAATTTCCTGTTATCAACCTCTGGTTCCTTGATCCAAGTTGATTTTAATTTTAACTTCTGTTGCCAATTTCTAGGTCACCAACTTAGGTGTGCTTTAGTGCCCTAACTTCGAACACCTAATCGTCCAAAATATGAGTCTGAATCTTTACATAATTCCTACACGGAAATTTTTCCTTTAATAGAAATTATGTAAAGAGGGGCAGCTGTCGACACCATATTTTGGCCGATCCCCAGAATCAATAAACTTCGAAACCGATCCCTAGCACTAAGTCTCTCCTTGCCATCTAACCACGGTTCCGATCTCTCTTCACAGAAAGTTGAGTCAATGCTAAGTCCTCATATCAGTCAAAGCCTTACCGGTCTCTCAAATCATTCACCGATCTCTCAAGCCCATTGTCAAATATCCTGACCAGTTAACTACATTCCCGATCTCTCCTGTCAGACGAAATTGAACTAACACTAGAACCTTGCTGCCAGTATTTATGGTCGACCTCTCTTTTAAAAGTTTAGGAATAATCAAGCTAAGGTTCTAATCCGGTTTAATGAAGATTCTGATCTTAGATGTTCAAGCCAAAATTTTCAATTAAGTTCTGTTTAGCAATCTCATGCATGTTGTATTTTCCGATCTCTCACACTTAGGATAATAATAGTTTTCAGTTATTTCAATATACTCAGACAATCAAGTGTTTAGAAATTTTCCGATCACAACCATTCATCGAACAAAAAGGCATTCTATTTCATTTCATTGCAAAATTTGTACAAGTTTCGCTCATCCTCTCCCTCCTCTTCACTATCCTCACCCTCGCCCCCGGGAGCCAGGTCGGCCATCCAAGTGAAGTCCTCTTCTGGGTAACGTTTCTGGAGTTCGGCCAAGAGGTCCTTGTGAGCATTCACATAGGCACCAGCTATCCCTGTCACCATTTCTTCGTCTTTCGCCTTAAGCTCCTCGATAAGTTGAGCGACCTGAGAAGCTTCGTTGGCCCGGAGCGCCCGGACTTCCCCGAGAGCACGATCCCTTTCAGCCAGAACATGATTCTGTTCGGCCAGCCTGTCTTCATAGAACTTCGCCCGCCCCTCAACTTGAGATATGTAATCCTGAGCGGATGAGAGTTGGGATCGGAGGGAAGCCACTTCTTGACTCTTCTTCTCGACCTCCTTACCCAGGCGATGAGCCTTTTCCCGAACTATGTGCTGGTTCACCAGACACTCTACATTCAGACTCATGGATCGGGTCAGGATATCGTCAAGGTTGTCCGGAGACAGTCTGTCCCGATCCTCCCGAAGGCAGATGGAAGACCCCAAGACTTTGGCAAAACCGGGGTTCTCCCGAACAGTCCGGTTATTCTTTAGGGACTCAATCAACGTTTGAGCGCCACGAGAAGAGGCTCTCACAGAAGATTGAGAAGGACCCCTTTCTGTGCTTGGAGCAACTGGAGGGGGTGGAGGCGGCTCTTCCTGTTGAGGAGGAGATCGGACAGCTTCAGTGATCGGCGGCCCCGAAGGTCGGGGCGGGTCCCCTTGTACCTCCCTAGGTTCATGACCGGGTGTTCGAAGCATTTCCGAATGCTTCATCTCCTTTATTTTCCGGGAGATCTCTCTTTCTTTCTTCCGCTTCCTGGAACCCTCATCACCCGCCATACCTGCACAAAGAAGAGGTCAGTGAGATCGCTAAGGCCCTGAGATCTGAGATGTAGAAAATACCAGTACCGAGGTCAGAGAGCGGAAGTTCGCGATCTTGGCCGGTGAGCAGCTGTATGGTCCAATGGTGTAGCTTAGCAGTCACCGCATCTAAACAAGAATACTTTTGAGTGGCAGTCTGATTCTTTAGATCCATCACTATTAAGCTTTCCTCCTGTTTCAGGGTAATGCGCTTCGGAAGCAAGGGCCCCTGGTGCCACCAGCTACGGGGGAAGTCCTCAAAGCAGGTCAGATTTTTGCTCCTCAGAATAAAGAAGCGGTTCTTCCAATTCTTAAGGGAGGAGGGCAGATCGGTGAAGAGCCCGCAATGAGGCTTCGCCTGAAAGAACCAATGCTCGTCGTCCTTTCGGCGAGTTAGCTCTTGATTCCGAACACCTTAGCCGTAGGTCTGATTCCCTTAGCTCGCCACAGGCCTCGGAAGGCTACTAAGATCCGCCACGAGTTAGGGTGAACTTGAGCAATGCACACTCGATGAAGTTTTAGGACCTCCTTGAAGAAGTCATCCAGAGGGAACCGAAGACCGGCCTTTAACTGTTCCTCGTATACCATAACCATGTCATTCTCTTCAAAGAAGTGATCGGCTCAGTGATCGCCGTGACACCGGATAAGTTCGTACGAATCAGGACGAATATTGTACTCCTGGCTAAACGATTGCAGATCGGATTCTTGCAAGATCGATGGCAGCTCATCCATAGGGAGATTCTCCCTCCCTGAAGAAGGTGCGTGCCTTGATGGTCCGATCCGCCCCCGAGCTGGAACGGAGACCCTAGGAGGTTCTTGTTGAACGCTTGGCCCGACCACCTCTTCTTCATCAGACGACCACAAGAATTGAATGGAAGGAGGGCTCGTCGCTTTCTGACCTTCGGCGCCGCTCATTTTCAAAGGAAATAAAGAATTTAAACTAAAAAGAAGATCAAAGCCCTTACCGGAGTCTGATCGGTGTCGGAAGAACTTGAGAAAATGAGAGAACTTTGAAGTTGTGAGCAGGAGACTGAAAATGGAATGAGAGAACAAATGGCTAACCCCCCACCCCTATTTATACTCGTCTAGCATTTAATGCTCACGGGGTTCCAGGCAGTGCATCGGTTAACGAGACTCGCCAGCTGTTCTGACACGTTTCTCGAACATTCCGAATTACATAAAGAGATCGGTTAACTGGAGATCGGCATATTAAGTTGAATATTTTGAATAAAGGATCAGTTAAGAGTCGTTTTGTTAGGAACCAGATCAGACAAATATATCAGAGATCGGAAAATAATCAATAAGATGATAGTTGGCAAAATAAGATTTTTATTTTTAAGAGATCGGAATACATTTTCAAAAGTCGGATTACATCATTTGGGCGATCTCAAGAGATCGGAATACATTTCCAAAAGTCAGATTACATAATTTGGGCGATCTAAAGATCGGAATACATTACAGATCTGATTACATCAAAGGGCCGATCTCTAAAGACCAGCGGAACATCCTATCTAAAGAGGCCCATGTTAATAGTCAACATTGTGACTGATCCAAAGGGTGTCGCCGACCGGAGCTTAACCCGCTGTCGGAACACCCAATGTGGAGGAAAGACGCTGTCGGAACACCCAATGTGGTGAGAAGCCGAATAAACTCAGTTGAGCGACTCGAGACCGGCACGATCAAGGTCCGCAATCCAGATCGGTCAATTGATCCTGTTCTCTCACCATCATCAGTTAAGGTTATCACGATTATTCGATCACCGGGATCGTAAATTTTCAGTCGGTGAGTAAAAAAGTCCATCGGAAAGAGATCAAAAGCCACAGCCGTAGCCGGAATTACTGCCGGAACAGTTAAAACAAGTAAGAAGGAAGAGAGGAAAATCAGATGAAGGAAATGTCTCTGTCGTCAGGGGTATATATAGGGGGAAAACGGGCATTTATTGCTAAGCAGAAAACGAAGCGGACGCTTCGGGAATCGAAAGGAATTAATGCTTTGACCGGACCAAGGCTGATTAAGGGATCGGAATAATAGAGATCGGAGGATGGGAGATCAGCATGAGAGATCGGAATAGGAGCGTGTCAAGAAGATCGAAAAGGGGGAGGGATTGGAAGACAAAAGGAATAAGACAAATCCCAAATAACCGTCGTCAGAATCAGAGCCGAGGTAGTTAAAGCGTTGCAGACGAGATCTCCACCGCACGCCTAAGAATCGCCCGCAATGCTGACAGGTGCCAGGGTATGTCATGACAGTCCTGTACATCTCAATCTCCACCGTTGATCTCACTTGTAAGGACGAGCCCGGGGCCCTTGGATCAAAGAGGAAGACGACAAGACCGGCCCCTTTTATGCCCAGCCCTCGGATCACCCAGGTCAACGAAGTTTTGGACCGTCAGATTAGAAGAAGAAAAGGACAAGTATCTTGAGAATAATCTCGACCATCCGTCTTAATTCTCTTTAATTCCTGAGCCTCAGATCATGTCCTTTGAAATCCTGACCCTCCATCTCCCTCAAGACAGATCCTGACCCTTCAGGGGAAGCACCCGGTCCCTATAAATACCTGCAAGAAAAACTGTTCAAGGGACGGAAAGACGAAAATATATAGACAAGAGGCAGTAACTATAGTGGAAGAACTCTGAAATTTAATTCAGTTTGTTACTCTGCTATTTTGAAGTTTTTGTAGAAAAAAACTTTTGAAACTAGTTTTCTGAAGTGTTTTCTTGCAAAAGGGATTCTTGAATACTGAAATCTTTCATTTTCAGTTCATTCATTATCCCGTGGCACCCTCGCTTTCTGTCTTTGTTATCCTCTGTTACTATTCATATTGTCTAAGCTCAACTTCATTCAAGCTTGGTTATTTTGACCCGTTTACATCTTAACAAAGAACACTTCATTTCGAGGCGGACCATAGTCCTCCGGCTGCCAACCTGCTATCTTGCTACTTTTGTGATTCTGTGGTTAGTTCAATAGACTCGACTCCCTACAGGTCAGTGTTAATATCGCCATTTTATTAAGTCTGGTTCTCGTTTCACGTATTTCCTTTGTTCTCTTTCTTATGCCTGTTGTTTTCCTTAAGTTCATGTCACGCTAAAAGAAAAAACAAAGAAAAGATATGTCCTAGTTTACACCCGTGCTGGCTAACCCGCACTTTCTGAACGCAAGTCATCTAGTCCCGAGTTACGTAGAAGCAGCTAGACAAAATGTAGATAACTGTATTTAAAATATCTTTGAAAAAGAGGGTCTAAATAATACGTTAGGGAAATAGCAAAACTGAATCACTAGGCTGACGTAGAAGGCAATCCGGCATAATGCCATAAGGCGGAATAACCAAAAATCAAAACTCAGGTAAGTAAAAGGGTGCAGACAGGATACTGGTAAAGTGACCTTAGGGGTCAAGAAACTCAGCGTCCTTTATTTAGTCACAAAGTACCAACAAGTCAAAAGAAATCTTATGTCGATCTTTGGTACCTTTAAATATTAGAACGCTTAAACTTAAACGCTGTGATATATGGCTGTGTCCAAATTTTGAAGAGGTCGGAAGAGAGTTTTTACCCCTTCCTCAAACAAAATTTTTAACAAATAATTTAAGAGAGATCGGAGGAGAGTTCTTATCCGATCCTCATCTAATTTTATAACAAATGATTTAAGAGAGATCGGAGGAGAGTTCTTATCCGATCCTCACCTAATTTTATAACAAATAATTTAAAAGAGATCGGAAGAGAGTTCTTATCCATTTCTCGATCTAAATGTCCATAAATATTTAAAAGGAGGTCGGAGGAGAGTTCTTATCCGATCATTGAGCTAAAATTTTAATACTTAAAAGAGATCGGAGGAGAATTCTCATCCGATTCTCATTCCTAAATTTTAAATACTTCAAAAGAGATCGGAAGAGAGTTCTTATCCGATCTCCACTCAGAATTTTAATAAATATTTAAAAGAGATCGGAGGAGAGTTCTTATCCGATTCTCACACCCAATTTTAATTTATATGCAAAACAATCCCAAAACCAAAAATGATATCCGACGTCAATTCACTAAGGTTGTCTCATTTACTTATATATCTGGGTGATCCGAATTTAGTGAAAAATTAAAATTTCCTTTTGACAAAAGGATTAACATGTCCAACCAAGCCCGCCCTAACTAATACAAAGTTAAATCTACTTACCCCTATTAAGGGACGAGGTGGGGTGCCTAACACCTTCCCCACCCGTTTACGGACCCCGAACCTAGAATCTCTGTCTTGAAGTGGTTTCATTTCAATTTATTTTCCAAATGGTTTTCTTTAGTTTCCCTTAAAACTAAGGTGGCGACTCCTCACTCTTTCCCACTTCGATGAGGGTTCGTTCAGGCGACCGCAAAATCCCTTGCGACACTATGAATATTATGTTCTCTTTTAATTCCAGTTCTTGATTAAAAAGATTTTCTCATCAGAAACTCTTTTCTGAATAAATCTATCTGTCCTGGCCAGGAACTTGAAACATCAAGAACAATTAAATGAACATAGGATTTTATCTCTATTTACTTAGAGGAATAGATTCCATCTTGATCAACACCTACCTCCATATATAACTAGTAGGAGCCAACACATGCCCATATACCCATACAGTACAAGTATGAAAGCGAGATCAAACTCAAACTACCTATATACAAGATAACTGTGCTATCTCAGGTCTAAAGATTATATGCACTGATATGATTTATGACAAAACATTGATAAGAGTAAACTCCATGTGCTTGTCATAAGTGTCACTGGTTCGGCCTACTTATCATTTATAAGTGCCTATCATGTTTATTATATGGCATGAGACTCACCATTCCATCTTATTTATATCTCATATAAATAACTTGGGAACAAATATGAATACAATCTTTCTGGATAAGTCATGTCCTTATTATGAAGTATCCTCGATTGTGAACCTATTTATGATACTTTGTGCTAGAAATATTGTCACTCATATTCTTAACAACTTAAGAATAATATTTCTAACAAAATATCAATGGACCTTTTCTATTACACATAAATATATTATGTAAACGGAAAAGTGGAAATGCCTTTTATTAATAAATATATGTACAAGATACATACTAAATGATATGCTCGAGGGCATACTACTAACAATCTCCCACTAGCACTAGAGCCATTCATTACAATATCTTAGACCTATCTTCTCAAGATGTCGGTCTAATCGAGTCCGTGACATAGGCTTAGTGAATGGATCACCGGATTTTCACCGATGCTATTTTCTGCATGGCTACATCGCCGCCCAACTATTTCTCCGATAATGTGGTAGCAACTTTCTATTTGTTTGTATTTCTGGTGAGACCTTTGTTCCTTAGCCTGTATGAATGCTCCATTATTGTCACAGTTTAGTGGAACCACGACTCAATGGAAGGAACTACTGTAAGTTCATCACGAACTTCTTTATCCAAACGACTTCCTTTGCGAGATTCGATGCAAGAATATACTCACCTCTGTAGTGGAATCTGCAATGTGCTCTGCTTGGAACTCTTCCAACCGATCGCACCTCCATTACAAATGAACACATATCCAGAGGTAGACTTTCTATCATCGATATCCGATTGGAAATCGTAATCGATAACCATCCAATTGCAAGTCTCCACTCCATAAATCAAGAATAAATCCTTAGTTCTTCTCAAGTACTTAAGGATATTCTTGATGACTATCCAAAGATTCCAAACCTGGATTGGATTGATACCGCTAGTCAAACTAAAGATATGCGATATCCGGCCTAGTACACAACATTGCATACATTAAACTTCCAATAGTCGAAGCATATGGAATCCTGGCCATCTTATCTCTTTCTTCAGGTGTCTTTGGAGACATCTCTTTAGAAAGATGGATACCATGTCTCACTGGTAACAATCCTCTCTTGGAATCAAGCATGTTAAACCTCTTTAACACCTTTTCCAAGTATAGACTTTGGGATAAACCAATTATTCTTTTCGCTCTATCTCTATAGATGCAAATCCCAAGAATATAGGTTGCCTCCCCTAAGTCTTTCATGGAGAATGTATTTGACAACCATACCTTTATAGTTGTCAACATACCTGTGTCATTACCCATTAACAATATGTCATCGACATATAAGACAAGGAAAGTGATAGCACTGTCACTAACCTTTTTATATACGCATGGCTCATCCTCATTTTTTATAAAACCAAAGGATTTAATGGCTTCATCAAAACGGATGTTCCAACTCCTCGAAGCTTGTTTCAACCCATAAATGGATCGCTTTAGCTTGCATACCTTGGAACCATCTTGGGATTCAAAACCCCTAGGTTGTTCCATGAAAATATTTTCTTCAATGTATCCATTGAGAAAAGCTGTTTTGACATCCATCTGCCAAATCTCATAATCATAGTATGCAGCTATTGCTAATAAAATCCTAATTGATTTAAGCATGGCAACAGGCGAGAAAGTCTCCTCATAGTCGATTCCTTGCCTTTGGCGAAACCCTTTCGCTACTAGCCTTGCCTTATAGGTCTCTACCTTTTCATCAGAACCAATTTTCTTCTTGAAAACCCATTTGTTCCCTATAGGTACAATACCTTCAGGTGGGTCAACAAGATCCCAAACTTGATTCTTATACATGGAATCAATCTCGGATTTCATAGCATCAATCCATTTTGAAGAGTCTATATCTGATATAGCTTCTTCATAAGTAAGTGGATCATCTCCATGATCTACTTCTTCATGAGTAGACAACTCTTGTTCTTCTTCATGAAGAAAACCATATCTCACTGGTGGGTGAGATACCCTGGTTGTTCTACGAGGAACAGCTGTAGATGTTTCATCAACGGGTATAGGTTGACTAGATGGATCTATATCCATCTGATCTGTTGGTTGGTCAGAATTCTCTAATTCTAACTCTATTTGCCTTCCTTTGCCTCCTTCTTGAACAAACTGTTGTTCAAGAAATGTGGCATCTCTACTTATCACAACCTTTTGTGAAGTAGGCAAATAAAAATAATATCCAAAACTATCTTTTGGATATCCAATAAATCGACCTTTTTCTGATCTGGTCTCCAATTTATCAGTGTTTGACTTTTTGATATAAGCTGGACAACCCCAAATCTTAACATACTTAAGACTTGGTTTTCTTCCATGCCATATCTCATAAGGTGTGGAAGAAACTGATTTTGATGGAATCCTATTCAAAATATACAAAGCTGATTCTAATGCAAATCCCCAAAAGAAGATTGGCATATCAGTATAGCTCATCATACTACGTACCATATCCAATAGGGTACGATTTCTCCATTCAGATACACCATTCAGCTTTGGCGTTCCTGGAGGAGTCAGCTGAGAAACAATGCCATGCTCTCTCAAGTATTCATCAAATTCAGTACTCAAATATTCACCTCCACGATCTGATCGAAGAGCTTTAAGACTCTTTCCTGTTTGATTTTCTACTTCAGATTTAAATTCCTTAAACTTTTCAAAGGATTCATGTTTGTATTTCATCAAATACAAATACCCAAACCTTGATTTATCATTAGTAAAGGTAATAAAGTAATGAAAATCGCCTTTAACCATTTCCTTAAATGGATCACATACATCACTATGTATTAGCTCCAAAATATTTTCAGCTCTTAGCCCTTGTCTAACAAAGGGTGATCTAGTCATTTTGCCCTGAAAGAAAGATTCACAAGCTGGAGTAGGCTTAGAGCCCAATGAGGATAAAATCCCCATTTTCTCCAGTATTGCAATCCTATCTTCTGCAACATGACATAACCTTAAGTGCCAAATATATTTTGAACTTGAGTTGGTTTTCACCATGGCATTACATTCTTTTAGATCACTTGCATTCAATTTGTGTTTGTCATTATTATCCAAATAATAAAGACCATCATTCATATAACCCAAACCAACATATTTATTTCCAAAATAAATATTGCAAACATCATCTGTGAATTGAAATTCATAGCCATTTCTAGTCAAACTAGATATAGAAATGATGTTCTTAAAAGCATCAGGTACATATAAAATATTATCCAAACACAAAATATGTCCAAACATGTAAAAAGATTTAGATCCTATGGCTAAAGCTTCAATTGATTGAGCCATTGCCAATCAGGACTCTAATATCTTGAGAACGCAAGTCGCTTGTTTGCTAGTTCCTGCATATCATTAGAAATGTGAGAACTGGCACCAGTATCTAAAACCCAAGTTATAGATGAACTATGAGTATCATCAGAATCTAAATAACAAGATATGGACATACCTTCCGAAGGTGTATCCTTCTTGTCCTTCAGAGAAGCAAGATACTCTGGGCAGTTCCTTTTCCAGTGCCCATCCTTTTGGCAGTGGAAACACTTTCCTTTGCCTCCATCAGCTTTAGTCTTCCTTTTCTGTTTAGCTATTTTCTTGGAAGTACCAGGAATCTGAGGTTTCTTTTTCTTATTGCCCTTCTTCTTGTTAGACTTTCCAGCAGAAGAAGATGCAACCAAAGCTACCTCTTTTCCTTTATTGCCTGGCATATTCTTTTGGGCAATAACCAGCATGTTGAGTAAACCAGCTAAGGTGCATTCCTGTTTAGTCATATAGAAATTTGTCACAAAATTCCCAAAAGACTCAGGAAGGGACCGAAGGATCAAATCCATCTGTAATTGAAATCCATGTTGAAGTCAAGATGTTCCAACTGCTCAATTAGCCGAATCATCTTATGGACATGATCCCCAACATTCTGTCCCTCAGACATCCTCATACGGAATAGCTGTCTAGATATCTCATACCTAGCATTCCTGCTGTGCTCACCATACAACTCTTGTAGGTGAAGGAGGATCTCACTCGCACTCTGCATGTTCTCATGTTGCTTCTGTAACTCATTACACATGGAAGCAAGCATGTAACACTTAGCTCTCATATCATGCTCCTTCCACTTATCCAAAGTTTCATGTTCCTCTTGTGTGGCCTCTGGAGGTAAGGGACCAGGAACATTTGAATATAGAACATATCCTATATGTTCAAGGTTCAGGACAAGTTTCAAATTTCTTAGCCAATCAGACAGATTAGGTCCTATCAACCTATTGTGATCAAGTATGCTTGCAATGATATTGGATGGTGGTGGTTGTTCTGTGCTCATTATTATCAGAAAATTAATTGCAGAAATAACCAGATTAATTAATAAATGTATCATGTAATTAACCAAAATGATTATGGTCTTTTAATCAAATTGGTTCTCCCACTAACTTAGCGAATCCTACACTTCCAAAATAGAAAACGGAAATCCTAGTTGGATGGATTTCTAGTGGGTGATTGAATTCTTATAATTCTATTGATCATCCTCAGATACATCCATTATTGGAATTACAATAAACTATAAGTGAGCAACTCCTTGCCCATCACATCTCATGTTAGGTTCAATCCTTTACCTAGCCCCTAATGCTCAAAATCTCAGGTACATCCATTATTGACTTATCTTGCATTAGTTAAATTGATCCCATTGAGCCAGTAATTATGCAAATAATTTTAATGTCCTCAGGTACATCCAATATTGGCCACTAAACCATTTACATATTTACAACATCTCATGCTTAACAATTATTCTTAAGAAAATCTCTTAAATTAATTGCATCTTATGCAACTATTTAAAATTTCTTAAAATAATTGCCCCAATGGAGGGCCTATGTTATAATTACTTTAATTATAGCATTTCCAACTTAATCATTTGTTTGAAAGATTTTATGGTCATTCTAATTACTAGTAAGGTCTCACTTTGCACATTATCCTATTAGCATGCATATATCATATAATAGCATACATTTCCATACATCTCATGCATTCATGGATAAGCAATAAATATGGTATGATCATGGACTTTCTAAGGGATTCAATTCTGAGCCACCAAGAATTGAATCAGGGCATTCCTAGGTGCATTTCATTCATTCATTCATTTTACAAGAGTTGCTGAAGGAGTACATAATCAACATTTGATCTTGAATTCCTCCCACTGGTCCCACCAATGCTCTTGACCTCCTTGAACTTCTTGCAATCCAATATTACATAGTAATCCTTGGCATACTAAGGCGAATTTACAAGAACTTAAATAAATGAAATTACAACCCAAAAATTATTACAAACTTAATAATACATGCCCAAAATAAATTAAAATAAATTAATTAATTTACAATCCCAAAGAAACATAAAAGAAATAAATCCAATCACATTGGTCTTTTATAGTCTATGATCATCCATCATGCATATCACTATTTAACAATTAAATAAAACATACATACTTAAATTAAATTGAATATCTCATATTCAACTTAAAAATCCAGATTTGAATATGATTCAAATAAATTTAAAAATTCAGATTTGAATCTCATTCAAACAAATTTAAAAATTCAGATTTGAATCACATTCAAACAACTTTAAAAAATCAGATTTGAATCACATTCAAGCATTTTTTAAAAAATTAGATCTGAATTTTATTCAATCAATTTTAAAAAATCAGATTTAAATATGATTCAAACAACTTTAAAAATTCATATTTGAATCACATTCAAACAATTTTTAAAATTCTGATTTGAATCATAATTTAATTGTGTGATAAAAATTCTAATTAAACAATTTAATTAGACATAAAATGGATCTTAAATCATACAATAATTGCACATTCACCATCCATTTACCTTTGCACACCATTGTGATGCATCAACCATGCGCACCTTTGTGCCTGTACGGACCACCTATTTTATTGCTCAGTATATAAGGTTATACATCGGTGAGATAGTTAGATTGCATGGGATTTCTGCTTCCATAATATCTGACAGAGGGCCTCAGTTCACTTCTCGATTTTGAAGGAAACTTTAAGAAGCACTTGGCACACAGCTAAATTTTAGTATGGCTTTCCACCCACAGATAGATGGACAGTCTAAAAGGATAATGTAGACGTTTGAGGATATACTTCACATGCGTGTCATGGATTTTGAAGGGTAATAGGATGATTAGCTACCATTAGTGGAGTTTGCTTATAATAATAACTATCATTCTAGTATTGGAATGACACTCTATGAGGCATTATATGGCAGAAAGTATAGGTCCCTCTATGTTGGATAGAAATTAAAGAGGTGAGAGTACATGATTTTGATCTAGTACAGTACACTTTAAAGATGTTCCTTTGATCAGAGAATGTTTAAAGACAACTTTTAGCAGACAGAAGAGTTATGCAGATCCAATGAGGAAAGATGTAGAATTTGCAGTGGGTGATTATGTGTTCTTAAAGATTTCTCCTATACAAGGAGTTATGAGATTTAGAAAGAAAGGTAAGTTGGCACCCCGTTACATAGGACCTTTTGAGATCATAGACAGAGTGGGAGCAATTGCTTATCAGTTGGAGTTGTCATCAAACCTTTCTCATGTTCACCCAGTGTTTCATATTTTTATGCTTAGAAAATATATTCCCTACCCTTCTCATGTGCTGCAACCAGACATAGTGGAGTTAAATGAGAACTTAATTTTTGAGGAACAACCAATGGCCAAAGTGGATTATCAGATGAGGTAACTTTGATCAAAATAGATCTCTATGGTTAAAGTCTTGTGAAGAAGTCAATCTGTAGAGGAATACACCTGTGAGTCAGAGTGGGATATGCACAACAAGTACACATACTTGTTTAGTATGTAACTCAGTGTACTTGTTTTGCCTTGTATAAAAATTCGAGGATGAATTTTTTAGAAGGAGGGAAGAATGTAACGTCTTGAATTTTTAAATAATTATTTTATGTGAGAATTAACTGGTTTGAGGGAAGAATGTAACATCTTGAATTTTTAAATAATTATTTTATGTGAGAATTAACTAGTTTGCCAGGCCCAGGAGGGGCATTGTGTAGTTGTTGTATTGTGGGCTTGAGGTCTTTTGGATTGAGATGTGTTAGTTGAGTTATTTTGTAAGTTGGGTAGGTCCTAGGTACAGGAAAAATTCTACTAGATTTTTGGCATATACCTAGGGTGTCTTAGGCTCTTTAGCTCTTTGTTTTGAGTTAATATTGATAAAGTTTTTAAATATGATTGTTTAGGTGATTCGAGTTAACCTTCCTCATCTTCTCAATCGCCCCAATGACATTTGAATAATCTGTGAGTAGATATTGATTTTATTTATAATTTCAATATTATTATTATATATTCAAGGCATGCTCATGCATTCACTTATAAATATATACATGTAGTTAAATGCTTGGCATGCCATTGTGTTGCATATTTTATTGATGAAATTATTGCGGATGTCGCTTTAAGGTAATTTGGAGCTGTGTGTGCATGCTAGCGTACGTGTGGTATGGATATGAATATAGGTAGGACAGGTAGTCGCCACTGGAGCTTGACTCGCTGGGACTCAATCCTTATACGTGGATAAGTCGGGGTGAGTACGGCTTTGAGTTGATCTCGTCGACCCTTGCACTTGGATTATTAAGAGAAAGTTCGACTTGAGTTGACCTAGCTGGCATGTATTGGAATTAAGAGAACTGTATAGGGGATAGGCTCCTATATGTATATATATTGATGTGACATACGGGTGTGTGAGTATTTCAAATTATTTTTTGTGTAAATATTGTTTGAATTGTTTGAAATTATGTGTGAATATTGCATTTCATATATAGGAATGCATTAGGTTTAGATAGTTATAGAAATTATATTTAAAATCAATATCTTACTCTATGAGTTGAACGCTCACCTCTGTTCAACTATTTTTTTCTCAAGTGACAGGTAGACTTGTTAAAAATAATCTGCTTTCTTTTTTTGCAGGTTAAACCAGAAAAGTTCAATTTACTTTTATTATCTTTTATTAAATTCTAGAACTCTATATGTACCCGTAGTGTATTATCCTTATCTGGGGTTGTATTAACCAAACTTTTAGAGTTGTAACCTTATTTATGTGGAAATGTTTGGATGCATAAGATATTTATTCCTTTAGATGAGGGAGCTGAGCTCTCATTTGATTATTTATCTATTTTGAGGATTGTGAGGGTGAGCTGAGCTCCCCATATTGTTGTTTTATTGGTTCACAGGTCGGGTGAATTAAGGCTCCCCGTTGGATAGTCCAATTTATGATCGGATTCTATCTGTTTAATTTCTTGAAATTGGACAATATTTATAGCCTTTATGATTGGGTTAGAAATAATTAGGTTTACTATCGATTTCGGGGGTCTTATACTGATTGATAACTGCATAATTTATTAATTTTACTCCCATCACATTTAGTGTTTTTAGTGTGTTTTTATTTTTAATTCAGTTGATTAAGTATATTCATCATTTAGGCATATGTTTAGATAATTGTTGGAATAATTGTGTTAAATGGAGAAATTTTCAACATTTGACATTTGCTGTATTTTTTAGGTGTTTCTAAAGTTGTAGGTCTCCAAATTGAGTTTTGTTTAATCCATTGAAAAGCTAAGATAGAGCACTTCAAATGATAAAGAGGGACCAAAGCCCAAATCAGTCTCCAAGTTTGACAAAATGAGCTATGGATCTATTACAAAAGCCCAGACTTGATGTGTCACAACCAGTTTCAGTATTTATTTTGTATCTGGAGTTTTAGATGTCCAAATGAAGCGAACCCAAGCCCAATTGAACCAGCCACCTCTACAACTTTTATGAAGGGTTGGATGAGAAATGAGGCCATTTTAATTGTCAAAAACGGCAATAAAGTTGTCACTATGGGCTGGATTATCTGTCTGAACCAGTCCTGGTTTTTAGGCCATAACTTGGGCTGTAGACCTTGGATTTGGGTGAATGAGTACCCGTTGGAAAGCTAAGAAATAGGGCTACAACTTTCCTGAAGAGGGCAGAGGCAGATTCGGAAAGGAAATCACTGAAAATCGGCCTTGATTTCAGAGACATGAATGCAGGCTGAAAATCTGTCTTTTGAATTTCAAAACTTTTCCTAGTTTGGTTCCTATCTTTGGGATTAGGTTTTTTGTTATAAATATGTCATTGGGGAGCTGCTAAGGGCATCCCAATTCAGAGCTTCGTTCTCCATTCTCTTTTTAGATTTCTTCTTTAGTTTTCCTTTATTTTTCTGTAAGCCATGAACATGAGTGGCTAAGTTTTTAATTCAGTTTAAGGAATTCAAGTTCTTTTGCTTGATTTGTGAGACCAGGTTCTTAATTTAATTTATATCTTTTCAAATATCTTTTCGAATATCTATTGTTTTCTGATTTCATTGTCCTTGATCAATTGAATGATTTGCTACAAAGGCTTACTAGTTAATTGTTTGATGTGGTCAATTGCTAGTTCATCTTCATAATCCGTAATTGTTGTGTAAGGTTGAACATGAGTAGCAATTAGGTTTTATTGATTATGATTCTAGTTTTCAATAATAACCTAAGGAAACAATAGGGTGAATTAAATAATTTATGCTTCATAAATTATTGTTCAGCTTAACTTCTTCCTATTCTTAAAGCAGTTATTAATTTGATAAGGATTGTTTAATACCAATTCAGTTAATAATTAGAGTCAACAAGAGTGCTGGGCTCGAATTAATGAGTATAGGGAAGTCAGGGGTTTACCTCGCTGTTTGGTAAATTTATGTTAAGTATTTAATAAGAGATAATTATATTTCTTTTGTCTATGATCAAATCAATGCATTAGAATGCAAATTACCTTGGACTGAAGTTTGTTTAATTTGAGAGTTTTATATTTAATTTTAGTTCTTAATTTCTGATTTCTGATTTCTTTTTTGGACTGTGAATTACCCCTCCCCCCCCCCCCCCCCAACCTTTGTTTCTTTCTTTTTCCATTACACAAGTGCACAGAATTTTAGTAATTCAGTCTCTAGGGTTCGACCTGAATTTACCACTTACTGCAGAAAATATTTTATAGCTGGTAATTTCAGTTAATTTAAATTTTGGTGGATTTGACAACCATCAAGAATTTTGGCAACATTGCCGGGGACTGAAATTCATTGGATTTCATGTTTTTAGTGTTAGGGTATTTTGTTATTAATTTTGTTTGTGAAGTGTTGTTATTTTCAGGTGTTACTATTCATCAACAGATTTTTAGTTGAATTTGGAGGGCAGCTCATACCTATTTTGAAGAAAACGACGCTCTGATCAAGACCAATAAATCTAAAAGAGGCCAAACCCTCTTGAGGCCAAATTCCATTGTTTTCTAGGGTTTTGAGGCATTTTTCTATTTTTACTTTGATTTCTTTTTGCTTATGACAAGAACTTCTCAATCTAGTGAGTTGATCTTTGATCCAGAAGTAGAAAAAATAGCTAAACAGTTGAGAAAATTGGCTAAGCAAGCTAGGCAAATTCCGAGTACATTTGAAGGAGTCTAATCTCCAAAGGAGCTAAGTTCATATTCGGATTCGGATTCAGATTCAAAGTCAAGTTCCGAAAATGAGACCATGGCTGCTAAGACTTTGAAAGAGTTGGCTGCTCCTGATCTAAACCAACAGCCTTTGTGTATTCAATACCCTGCTTTAAATATTGCTTTTGAGTTGAAATCTGGACTAATCCATTTGTTGCCTAAGTTTCATGGTCTTGCAGGTGAGGATCCATATAAGCATCTAAAGGAATTTCATGTTGTGTGTTCCAGCATGAAACCTCAAGGAGTTTCAGAGGATCAGATCAAGCTTTGAGCTTTCCCTTTCTCACTGGAAAGTGCAGCTAAGGATTGGTTGAATTACCTTCCTTCCGAATCTGTCAATTCATGGAATGGGATGAAGCAGATATTTTTGGAGAAGTATTTTCCTGCTTCCCGTGCTGCCAATATAAGAAAAGAAATTTGTGGAATCTGGCAGTATAATGGAGATAGCTTGTATGAGTACTGGGAGCGATTTAAGAAGCTGTGTGCAAGCTGTCCCCATCATCAAATAAGTGAGCAGTTGTTGATTCAGTATTTTTATGAGGGATTTCTACCAATGGACCGCAGTATGATAGATGCTGCTAGTGGAGGAGCTTTGGTTGACAAGACACCAGAAGAGGCAAGGAGGTTGATTGCTAATATGGTAGCAAACTCTCAGCAATTTGGAATGAGAATGGATCACACACCCATAAAGATTAATGAGGTAAGTACATCTAACCTCAAGAAATAGATTTCTTATTTAACTTCTTTGGTGAGGCAATTGGCTGTAGGGAAAATGCAAACTGTTAAGGTATGTGGGATTTGTTCGAGTTCGGGTCATGCTACTGACATGTGTCCTGCATTACAAGAGGATGAATCAATGCAATATGTTAATGCATTAGGAAATTATGGACAGCCACAATATAGGTATGATCCCTTTTCTAATACTTATAATCCAGGATAGCGAGATCATCCCAATCTGAGTTATGGGAATCAACCAGTGCAAAATAGATACCAGCAGCAGAGATAAGTGAATCTACCACCTCTGCCTCCCTCAAATCAAGGTATGTCACTTAATGAAATTGTTAAGGCTTTGGCTAACAATACATAATAGTTTCAACAGGAGACCAGAAATAGCATTCAAAACATAGAGAGGCAGATTGGTCAATTAGCCTCATCTGTGAGTAAGCTGGAAGCTCAAGGTTCTAGAAAGCTTCCATCACAAACAGTCATGAACCCCAGAGAAAATGCGAGTGCGATATTGTTGCGGAGTAGGAAAGAAGTTGATAATCAGACTCCACATGAGTCAACGAAAAAGAAGAAGTAAGGAGAAAAAGAGTCTGAAGTTGAGGTAAATACTGAACCTAAACTGAATAAGGTTAATAATTATGTTCTTCCTCCATTCCCCTCCAGGTTGGCCAAAATGAAGAAAGAAGAATAAGAGAAAGAAATTTTGGAGACTTTCAGGAAGGTAGAGGTCAATATACCTTTACTAGATACAATCAAACAAGTTCCTAGGTATGCCAAATTCCTTATGGAGTTATGGACTACAAAGCACAAGTTGAGGAATAATGAGAAGATCAGTGTGGGGGAAAATGTGTCAGCATTAATTCAGCGAAAATTACCCCCTAAGTGTAAGGATCCAAGTTCATTTTATATTCCCTGCAGAATAGGTGATTCTAAATTTGAAAGTGCAATGGCAGATTTAGGAGCATCTATTAATGTTATGTCAAATTCAGTTTTTCAAACTTTAAATTTGGGTCCTTTGAAAGAAACCAGTGTCATTATTCAATTAGCTGATCGTTCTAATGCTTACCCATTGGGAGTAGTTGTGGATGTGTTGGTGCAGGTTGGAGGATTGATTTTTCCTGCAGATTTTTACATTCTGGATATGGAGGATGATAGTGCTCTCTCATCAAATTCAGCTTTGATTTTGTTTGGAAGACCTTTCCTAAAAACTGCCAAGACAAAAATTGATGTGGATGAGGGTGCCTTAACTATGGAGTTTGATGGAGAGACTGTCAAATTTAATATCTTTGATGTCATGAAGTATCCTGCTGATGATCATTCTATCTTTTCTATTAATGTTGTTGATACATTTGTGCAAGATGTTTTTGAGGATGAGTTAGAAAGAAAATTATAATTGCATGAATTAGAGGAAATTCACCTTAAGGCTTATGAGAATTCTAGGATCTATAAAGAAAAGACAAAGGCATTCCAGGATAAACTAAGGAAGCAGTTTGTGATTGGGCAAAAAATTTTATTGTATAATTCTAGATTGAAGCTGATGATTGGTATGTTGCGCTCTCGTTGGATTGGACCCTTTGTTGTTACTAATGTGTTTCCTTATGGTGCAGTTGAAATTCAAAGTTTAGGAACTAATAAAGCGTTCAAGGTCAACAGTTATGAACTCAAGCCATTTTATGAGGGGTTTCAGGAGAATTCAGTGGATTAAGGAGCTTTGTCATGTCGAGCTAATGACGATAAACAAAAGTACTTCTTGGGAGGCAACCTATGGGTGACTTATTAGCCACAATCAGATTTATTTTCTTTTCCTTAATTTATTTTATTTTCTGGCATTTTTTTTTCTTTTCTTTTGTATTTAGGCTTTACATTGGGGACAATGTAAGTTTTAAGTGTGGGGAAAGAGAAATTTGTTGCTGCAATTTTTTTTTATTAAAAAAAATTAAAAAAAAAATTATTCTCATAAGCTTGATTCGTGATTCTTTATTAACTCTAAGAGAGAAGTGCTTTGTCATTGAAATGACTTTTCTATTTTAGATTAAATTTTTGAGATTTTAGGCAAGGTAATAGTAACTTTAATGATGGATTTTCCCTTTTTTCTATACCATATAGCAATTTTTTCCTGCATAAATCATTTAGGCTTGATTTAATGGTAAAATAATTAGTTATGTGTACTTTAAACTAGTGTCATGCATATTTCAGAACTTTGTTTAATCTATCAGGGCACTTTATAATATGTAGATACATAAATTGGAGAAAATAAAAGGTTGAACTTGAAAATTGCTCCGCTATTTTAGTTAAGCAAACTAACTAGGGGTCTTCATGAACCCCATGTCAATTCTCAGGCCAAAAGCTAGCTAGGATATGAGCAAGGTAATTTTCTGAAGGTGACGGTTAAAATAAAAAAAAAAGTAATAACTGTGACAAGAGAAAAGTACAAATTTCAAATAAAATTAAAAAAAAGAAAAAGAAAATGGCATTTCTATCTCCCTTAAGATTTGCAAAAAGCTATAATTGTTGTGCCTTGATAAATTAGCCTTGTGTTTTGGTGTGTATTAACTTAAAATTTTATGAAACTTTAATTGTGCGAGCTTAATTGATTTCAAGCCCTTTGTTTTGTGTTGAAAAATTGTTGATATATATTGGTATGGTGTTGATGGAATTTGTTGTGATGATTATTACCTTACTTGCCTCTTCTTTCAAATTTTTAATCTTTTGTTAGAGAATGTTGTGATAGAGTGAAGTTAAGGAACTTTTAAGTGGAGTTGATTGAGAGTTTAAGTCATGCTTGAGGACAAGCATGAAATAAATATAGGAGAATTATACTGATCTAAGTCATAGTGCCGGTTCAACTTAGAAAATGAGTTGTGACAATGGAGCATAGAAGGCATACTAATATTTTGAGGTGAATATCAGAATTACACATGTTATTATTATTATTATTATTATTTAGCTACTGCCATTAACCTTTTGTGAAGATGATAGAGAAGCAATTGCCATTAACCTTCTGTCAAAATCTTGCAAAGATTGCAGAACAAAGCTGCTTGATCAACACAACAGCATGGTGGAAGGAAAAAAAAGCAACTACAATATTTACTATTTTTTTTTGTCCATCGAATGTAGCCCCTTGATCTTTACTTCCATAAGAGAAAATAAAATATAAAAACAAGAATAAAAATGAAGGCATAATTTAGTGTATTTACTCCCGAGTGGAGCTTCTTCCAGGAACAAATCCAAGGTGACGGGCGTTGCTCCTATCTCGTTTTGTTTCCTGCACACCAATAGCATCATAAATTATCAATATATAAATATATAATCTCAAAATCTCATCACAATTTCGAAAATAATTCTAAAAATATTTCTAAATTAAAATTTATTGATATAATTCTAATCAAGTTGAAAACCAGATGATATATTTTATGCAAGAAAAATAAAAAGCACTGGATTTGAATTTTTCACATTTGTATAAAGATGATTTATCATATTTAAATAATTTTAGTTGTTAAATAATCTATGAGAGCAGAAAGTTAAAGATTTAATTTTCAATTAAGATAGAATCGGATTTAATCAGTATATTGTTAAATAAATATTATAAAATCAATGATAAAGCATTATTATAATTAATACTTTATATATTTTTGTAAATAATTATTAAAATAAATTTAATTAATATTTAATATGTAAATATTTATTAGAAAATATTAAAATTTTTAATTAAAATTTTACATAATAAATTTATTTATACTAGGAAAAAATTAGATCGATCGAAAAGTTAGTTGATTTGAAATGAGTATTTAGAGCAAACCACCTCCAGCATTCGAACCTGATGCTACTGAATGGTTTTGTGAACTGATTATCGTGAGAACTACGGCTTCCTCATATATGCATATTCCATTATTGAATTAGAATTCAATTTTATTAAAAAAATTCTGTAAAAGAATTCATAAATTTATAAAATTTAAATTAATTTCTTTAGATTTTCAAAACTCAATGAAACGAATGGGAACGAAGAAAAAAAAAACAATCAGTAAGCAATGAGTTTTAACATTTTAAATTTTAGTAGAAATTAGTCAGTAAAAAAAATAGAAGAGATTGGAAGAATGAATCATACCATATGCTTGATAGCCATTTCCCCCGAAGTCTTAGAAACTATCTTTCCAAAGCCACCGGCACTTTCATTATTCGTAGTGGTAGTAGCAGCTTGAGGCTTTGGCGCCTTTGCCTCTCTTTCTTCCACGATCAATTTTCTAACATTCATTACCTTCTCCACTATTCTACTTCCAACAATTTGAGTTCCGTTATTATTCCCCAATTGAAATTTGCCTTTTTGAGTTATAAAATTTCCTTCACTTTCTTTTCGACCCCTCGCCACGCTTGGTGAGCAGGATTGCCTCCTTGATCTCATAGTGGGCTCTGGTTTTTGATCTACGGATTGCGTTACGTTGCTGACTACAGGTCGGCCTCGGGTAGCAGAAATTGCACGATCTGTCCTTAAATTGGGAGGCGTCTCATTGGAAAATCCAGGAATTTGATTTGGAATTGTTGACGTCAAACAAGGTGAAACACGACCTCTACTTCTAGGCTTTGTTTTATTAGAATCAGGTCCTGTGAGTGTGATATTCTTGGCCAGGAAATTTGTCTGAGTTTCTTTTTGGTTGGTAGGTTTTGGTGTGCTTGTAACCATATTTGTTCGTTTATTCTGGCCGGTGGTTAATTGCGTCATTTTTTGGTTCAAAAGTAGTGGTGTCAGTTTGACATTCCTGCTTGCAGTTGATGAGATGCTTGATCTTTGACTCGCTGGAGTCACAGATCTCAAAGGGATCTTTGGTTTTGAATTTGGAGATTTTGGTGTTCCGATACTACCCTTCAAGGATTCTGTATTGCCTGCAAACTGATTGTATAATAATTAGTAGTCATGATCTAATGGTAGGAAACTGCATGGTTCTGAAACGTCATCATAGTAACATACCCGTGAAAGAGGTTGGACAATGGGTATCTCTCGTTGAACCACTAGTTGCGAGGCATTCGCTTCCATTTCTAGAGAAGGGAACAGAGGCGTTGCTGGCGGTGTTTTTAACCTTCATATAACAATAATTACATCGCAGATTACCTAGCGTTGCTCAGGTTGACCTTTACAGAATTTGGTAGAACTTGGAACAAAAAATACAGGAGTATAGAAACTAAATTTGTTACCAATCATAATCATTTTTGTCCTTTTCACCAAAGAATTCATATCCAGGTCCTTTCTTCCCGGATGCAATTCTGTAGAGTGAATAATTCCCTGCATCCAATAATAAAAAGTTCATTGCGTGGTTTTGTTGTTCTTTTAGAATATCATCCCCGTATTTTGGAGGATGTTCTTCTTGTTAATGTTTAGCGACTTTTTATGTGTTAGAAGAAAGAATATAAGTAATGAAGAAAAGATTGTGTATTTATCTGTGTCTCATTTATAGAGATATTACATCTATTTATATATGAGAATATGAGATAATTTAGACAAAAATAATAATTGCTGTAATTATGCTACACAAATCTCCTATAATAATGCTAATTGCTGTAATTATGCTATACAAATCTCTTATAATAATGCTAATTGCTGTAATTATACTAACACCCCCCTCAAACTCAAGGTGGTAGCATAAAAATGATATAATAACAGGAATGAAAGAATGAACCAGAACAGAGAGAGAAGAGAGACTCCAGAAACTAGAAATAAAAGCTTTACGGCTCTGATACCATGTTAGAAAAAAGAATACAAGTAATGAAAGAAAAAATTGTGTATTTATTCATGTCTCATTTATAGAGATATTATATCTATTTATACATGAAAATATAAGCTAATTTAGACAAGAATAATAATTGCTGTAATTATGCTACACAAATCTCATATAATTATGCTAATTATTGTAATTATGCTAATATTATGCTCAATAAAATCTGTATTCTCCCCAAAATAAAACAAGAAGCACACAAATTCAAAATAAAAAATTAAATCAATTTTATCTTTCCAACACGCCATTATCAAGTGTATAAAACATATATCTTACCCTGGAGCCATTTTCTCTGAAAAACAAATACCCTCACAATTGCAAGGATCAAAAAGGGCCTCTTTGGCCAACATATATGTGACGTGTGTGTGTGTGAATGCGCGTACCGCTGCTGGGCTCAAACTCATCAGAGACGGGCTGAAGGAGGCTGGCAAGACGGTCCTTTTCACGTTTATGCAACTCCTTGAACAGGAGGAGGTCCTCATCTCTGTCCTTTCGTCCATTCAACGGCAACCCACTACCTTTCATAGTTTTTATTGATTTCATTTGAAGTCACCAGCTTTATCTTCCTATAGAAGTGAACTGATTGTTTTAGGGATAGAGATAGAGTGGCGGAAGCAGCAACACTCCGCTATATGTAATGTAATGCAATGCATGCAGCAGGGAATGCCATGTGGAATTTAGGCCGGCAATATCGAGGCCCACGGCTAACCTACAAGAAAACACAAGGCCGAATAGTGGCGTCATCATCATCATGATTATTAATTTAAATCAATAGAAAACTTTGAGAAAAAAAAAATCCATTGAAAACGAAAGGAAGAGTAGATTCTCCTGACAACACATTTGTCGTCTTTAGGTAGATTTTGAGGTCATGAAGGAAGCCAATCAAAACAATCCGGCCAGCCGATTTGATTTGCCATTTAACTTTATTATTATTATTATTATTATTATTATTTTCTGTATTCCGATTCGGAGGCCATTATGAAATCTATTAATGTCAATGATAAATTTTTATAATTAAAATTTATCAAAATTAATTATAAGTTAATTTTTAGTAGTTTTTAAAAAATGTATTTAAAAAATATATATATATTTTTAAAAATAACAACAGTAAATTCGTTAATAATACTTAATAGATTTTAAAATTTTATGTTACATTTTAAAATTGATAGTAGATCATGTGATGACTCCACCAGGAAAAGCAGTCCAATGAGGGCGGGGAGTGGCATAAGATAGTAAATTCAATAATATTTTTTTAATAATAACAACAGTAAATTCGACAATAATACTTAATAAATTTTAAAGTTTTATGTTACATTTTAAAGTTGATAGTAGATCCTGTGACGATTTGATCAGGAAAAATAGTCCAATAAAGGTGGGGAGTGGTATAAGAGAGTAAATTCAACAATATTTTTTTTTAACAAATGTACTTAATATATATATATATATATATATTTTAGCAATAACAACAGTAAATTCGACAATAATACTTAACAGATTTTAAAGTTTTATGTTACATTTTAAAGTTAATAATAAATCCTGTGATGACTCGACCAAGGAAATCAATCCAATGAGGGTGGAGAGTGGTAGCTTCTAGGATGGCGAGGCTACCTAGGGTAGTGGAATGCGAGGCACGGGAATGAATCGAATCATACATTGAAATTGAGAAAACTAATCACTTGAGACGCCTTTTGGTGGAATGATTGAAGAATTGGAAGAACTCTGGAGTTAAACGTGCTTGCTTGAGAGAAATCCTAGGATGAGTGACCTCTTGGGAAGTTCTCCATTCCACCTATGGGACAAAACCGTGAGGTTCAGGATGGGGTGGGCCAAAGCAGACAATTCCTCCAGTGGTTGGAGCACGAGCGTTACAGATGGTATTAGAGCCGAACCCCCTCTAGTAGATGTGTGGCTCGGGGACGAACCAGGTGGAAGCTGGTGGGCCTGTGACAACTCGACCCGGGAAAGCGGTCCATTGAGGGCGGGGAGTGCCATAAGATAGTAAACTCCCGGCAAGCTTCTAGGATGGCGAGGCTACTTAGGGTAGTGGAATGTGGGGCACATCAATGAATCAAATCATACATTGAAATGGGGGAAACTAATCACTAGAGGCGCCTTTTGGTGGAATGTCTTAGAGAGTTGGAAAAACTCTGGGATTAAGCGTGCTCGCTTGAGAGAAATCCTAGGATAGGTAACCACCTGGGAAGTTCTCCATTCCACCTATAGGACAAAACCATGAGGCTCAGGATGGGGTGAGTCAAAACGGACAATTCCTCTAGTGGTTGGAGCAAGGGTGCTACAGATGCGTATTAAGCAATAGAGCTTGCTGCCAGGACCTATCTTTACATTATCCTAGTTGCCCCAAATAATTCATTGGTTTCAATAACTAAGAGCAGCCTAGTTATGATGTCTCTTTGGTCCAACAATAGGTTTTCATGGGTAAATTAGGGTTTCATGTGTAAATTAGAGTTTCATGGATAAATTTCACATCAGATATCTAAATTTAAAGTCTAAATTTTAATTTATAATATAAAATTCTCTCAACTTAATTTAATTAAAAAAAAAACTCTTATCACCTATTATAGACAATTTATAAAATAAATTTAAAATTATGTTTATACCCTTTCCCTTCTCTCTCTTTCTTCCCCTTTCTTCTACCCTCCTTTGTTTCTGCAATCATCTCATTAGAATCCGTCTCATTCATCCCTCCTTCTTGAATCTTCTCTTCAAATTCACACAGCAGGATTCTTTCTTCTTATTACTTTTTTTAAGTTAAATGTTTATAGTGAGCTAGGTCGACATTGACCAATGATCACACGATTTTGGAGCTGAATTTTCAGGAGCACAAGCAAGCTTCTTCAAAAAAGAAAACTTAATTTATGAGGATTTCATAAGCAATCTTCAAAATCAACCTGTCAGAACAATAGAAAAAAGAAGTAATTGACTTATTGTAAGTTGAATTCAACTTTCCTATATATGCTTGACACAATATTAAAAAAATTGCTATAATAATAAATCAATGAGAGGAAGTCTTCCTATCACTTATGACAAGCATGTAAAAATCTGGATATATATATATATATATATATTGAATTTCAATAATCTGACTTAATTATTAAAATTAAAAATTAATTTCAAAATTTAATGATTAAAATAAAAAAATTTTGAATAAAATTGAAAATGACTATAAAAATTTATATTTTATAATGATTTACCCTAAATAATTAAGGTTTTGCAATTTCATTCAATTTAAATCTTTGGGTTTTTATAATTTTATTCAATTTTTTTTTAATTTTATAAATTTTATTAATTAAATAAAATTCCTTTTTTAAAGCATTGATTGAATTCAATTTGGAAAAAAAAAATTAAATACTTGTTAAATGAATTAGGTTTAATATATTAAAAAATTTTTAAAAAATAAAAAAATATAAAAATTATGCTACATATAATTATATCACTGTAGAAAACAAAAAAACAAAGATTTGTTGTAAAAATTTTAAATTGCTAGTAAATAAGAGTTATTAAGTTTTTCTTAACAAAAATGAATGAATTAAAATTTACAATTAAAAAAAGTTCTGAATTTTAAGATTTCATTATATTTTTTTTTGAAAAAATTGTTAATTAATTAATTGGCAAGTTTAGGTCATAATATTGGTCTTTTATCTGGTCTAATCTTTCTTATGAGGGGAAGAATTTGTTATGTGTTAGTGTTTTTGGTGTTTGCTTATGCTGCATGCATTATTTTTTTTTTTTTTCTTTTAGTTGTACCAAAAAACTTTTATTATAATACAAATCAAATAGAAATATTACACATTACGTATAAATAAGTACACTTATTTATATTAGTTACTAAATATATTTATATAGTTTTAAGTTTAAATAAAATTTTAATAGAAAAAATGTTATTCTTTTCATATTTTATCTATCGACAAAACATACATACATATATTTATTTTTTTTAATTTTTAAATTAGTTATATTTTTATGGTATTCTAGATTATAATATTATAATTAATAAAAATAAGTAAAGATATTTTTATCTTTTTACTGTACTCCCAATATATAATTAAAGAAATTTAAAAATATTTCAATATGCACAACTAATGATATTTTTATTAAAGCATATTGATAGATTTATTTTATTTATTATACTTACAAGATCTTATTTTCTTTACAAATAGATAAATAATCCATCTTGTATTACATAATTTAATTGCACATAAAATATGGATGCAAAACATTCATTATATAGACAAAAAAATTATCCCATGATTTGCACTGTTATATATAGAAAGTTAAGCAAGTTTCTTTGAACTTCGACAACATATTTGATAAGCATTCACTTTTGTCATCAACGAATACAGAGGAAAAATTATGTAGTTGCATACCAACTAAAGGGCCACTCCAAGTAAAGCCCTCACCAAAATGGCTACCAGATTTTCGTGGAAGTAAGATTTTAACCAAAATTCATATTGCATTTATACATTACAAGTTTCAATTTTGTTACATGGATTAGAGACATGTCAGAATTCAAAAGAATACACACGCGTGTCTACACACATATACAAGTATATGATTAAGATAGCTTTCACAGAAATATATGTATGTTTATATTGACGTAGAAATAGAAATATGTCAATTGTTCATATCTGTATATAAATGTTATGAAAGAACAAAATTTATTGCCATGAATATATATAAAGAGAAAAGTTTATACCTAAAGCTTTTTCAGTAGCTTTTCCAGTTTCTCATTTTGCTTCTCAATGTCTTGAACTTCTAAGAGAATGAAATGTAGATAAAAATATATAAAAATCAAAGTTGTCATGTGGATTGATCACTGTATCAAAAAATTAAGGGCAGAACATATAAGCTAGGTAAAACCAAATACGTGAAAAATGAAAGAAAATTACTAAGCACCTTTTTAAAGAAATTTTCCAAGCCCAAATGTCCAGAATTCATTCCCCTCTCAATATCTTTATCTATTCTCTTATTTAATCACATTGTTCATCATTTCCATTTTCTCCATGCATATGCTCCAAGTTGATGCAAGTCTTCACACATATAAACTTGAAATTGCCTTCCATAGCCACTAATGATTAGCTCCAGTGGAAGGATCTCGCTGTCCGAATTGGAAGAGAAATTTGAGAGAGAAATATTCAATTTTTGGATCCTTCGAATGGAGTGATTGCAAAAATAGGGGGAGAGGTGTGGACGGAGACGGAGCCAGGAAATTGATTCATGGGATGAACAATTATTTTATTTAATTTAGATTAAAAAATTGTATAAAATAATAAATTATTTGTTACATATATATATATATATATATATATATATATATATATATATATATATATATATATATATATATATATATATATATATATATATAATACGTACATACAAATTTTTATACGTAATAAGAATAAAATAAAAATTAAAAAAATTTCATAAAACAACAAGTTCTTACTATTATATTGAATTTACAAATTTTCTTGACGAGTTTTATTTTTTTGAAAGTCTTGAATGATCATATTATTATTAATACCATCAAAATAATTTTTTTTTAATACATGTAATCAAAGAATTATTAAATAATTTATCTTTATCTCTATTCAATTCAATAGTTAAGTTTTCGTTGAAAAAAAAAATTCTCTTTCAACATTTGTAGTTACCATATTTAATATTAGAGGGAACAAGTTGTTCTTGGTATATAATAATAAGAAGTTTTTTTTTTTATTTCATTTGACTTAAAATACCATACAAACATAGGGAGAAAAATCTTTTAATTTGTCCTTTTTATTTGATGGTATTTCAATTTTTTTGTAATTATTTTTTGAAAAAGAAAAAAAAATTAGATGAATATTTTTTTATTATTAATTTTGAGTGAATTTATTAATAATTTTTTGATAAAATTTCTCTTAATTTATGTATTCATTTAAATTTTGTTTATCCATCCTTGGGTGTGGAAGGAGAGAAAGAAAGAGTGAGAAGGGGAATTGGGGGCTGGGAAAAGAAGGAAGGGACGAGGAAGGAGAATGAATAGGATTGCGTTATAGTTATTTAAGGGGTTTTTTGTTAATTAAATTGAAGTTGTGAGAATTTTATATTATAAATTAAAGTTTATATGTCTCGTTGTTACAATGTTTTAAATTTATGTAATTCATGTAAAACTTACCCAGATTTCATGGTACCTGCATGACGTTTCAATTACTCATGATGTCAATTTTCCTCTAATCTATATAAATATAATAAAGTTGGCTTCTAAAACACATAAAAGTTTTCATTTGTTTATTGTATCATTAACTTATTATTATCATTATTTAATATGCGACTTTTTAATTTATTAAAGCTTAACATAAAAATTTAAATAAAATTAATATGTATCTATATTTATAAATTATAATTAAAAAATTCATTTTTATCATTAATAATAATTAATTCTAATGTATGTATTAAATTAGATAAAATTCGTTATATATATATATATTGTTGACTCCGTAAGCTCAAAGGAGCATAGATTTTGATGATAACAAAACTCAACTAGAATCAAATTAACCTTGTTTTAAATGTTGTGCTTCTCTAAGAATAAAGAAAAAGATTTATGGAATTGATGATAAACTTGTGTTTTAAAGAAAGGATGACATCCTAAAATAACACAAGATGAATCAAAGATAAAGAAGAAAGAAAATATTACCTTTCAAGCTGCATTGAAGATCAAAATTGAAGGTACATATAGTTTGAGAATAGTTTAAGAAATTTAGGAATATGTGTAAAAAAATTTGAAAAGTAGAAGCCAATGATACTTATTTTTAATCCCTCAAATTCTTATCTTAAGTTTTCAAAACTTGTTTTTGAGTCATCAATGACCTAAAAGTATTTTATTATAATTTTGTGTAAAGTTTTTAAAGTTATACATAAAAGTTTTTCTGATATGCTAACTGGTTTGCTATTGGTTCTGGTATGCTAACTGTCTCAATTCTGCACAATATCGCAGAAAACGACAAAATAACAGCTATTTTCTTGAAATTTAAAATTGTAACATTCAAATGAGTTCTCAAACGGTCAGAAATGATCCAAAGTTATAAATACACTTACCCTTAGCCATTTTGCACTTAATGAAAGTCTTTCTACTGTTCCTAACATTTTAAGATCATTAAATCTTTCATTCAAAGTACTCAAATTGTTTTTATTGCTCATCATTGGCTTACCTACTCATCTCTTCTTTATAGATTCTGTTGTATTGAGTGAGATTGACTTTTAAACATCTTCTTAGCATTTATGAGAGGTCATTCAAATACCTATTGAAGCTTGATAGTGAAAAATATTTGGGATAACACTTGGTAGAAGCGTGAAGCTACTTGTAAAAGTTTTGGTGTGAAGATTTGTAAAGAGTTTTTGTCTCTTGCCTTTAAAAGAGAAAATTAGAGGAGTAAAGACTCAAAATGAGATCTTTGAGAGAGTGGATGTAGGCTTGTTAGGCCGAACCAAAATAAAATTCAGTGTTCAATTCTCTCAACTATTACTCTTTAAATTTATGCATATTTATTTTTGATTGAATTATTTTTATTAAGTTGAGAATTGATACTGTTTACTGTCAACACTGCTGCAAACTAAAAAATTATGTTTACTGCTGAATCTGTTGATATCTTGTATAATTTGTCTATTGCTATATTTGTTATCAATTGATATATTTTGTTTATTACTCTGTTTGCTGTACTGTGATTTTATTCAGATTACTGAAATTTTTATTGATTGCCAGTATATTCTGTTAGATTAGTATACTTAATGCTTATGAGCCAACTCTGTATCAATTAATTATTTGAGCAGTATTATACATATTTCACAGTAGAAAAATTAGGTTGAACTAAACTCTAATTTTTCAAAGGTTTTGATTAAGAATCAAAAAATTATTTTAAGTCCAATTCACCCCCTCTTGACATATATATATATTAGTTTTATCATCCCGCGAATTAATATGTGATTTTTAGTTTTGTAAATTTTTAACGTAAAAATTTAAATGAAATTAATACATATTTATATTTATAAATTATAATTGTAAAAAATTATAATAATTAGTATGCATATATTAAATAAAGTTTATTGTTCTTATAAATACCATCAATTAATGTTTGATTTTTTTAGTTTATTAAAGTTTAATATAAAAATTTAAACAAAATTAATATATATCTATATTTATGAATCATAATAGCAAAAAATTCTTAAATTTAGAACTAAAAAGTACAAGTAATTAAATATACAATCAACTAAATGATTGTACATTTAATACATCTTATTTCTATCTTTTTTAACTATATTTTATCAATAATTATTAATAACTAATATGTATATATTAAATAAAATGTATTGATCTTGCTAAATTTATGGTCATATTATTATCACTAATAACTTATTAGTGTGACTTTTCAATTTCCTAATTCTTAATATAACATCTGCATGCCTAAAAAAAAAACATACATATATGATAGAAAGATAAATAGGAGTAAAACGAAAAATAATTAATAAATATAATGATGACATAAAAAGTCAGCCATAAATATATAATCATAAATAAATACCCAATAGAATTACTATTGAAAAAATAATTCAACTAAATTTTAATAGCTAAGACAGTTATATAAACTAAATAATTTAGCTTTTAATGAAAAAAAAATATAAACTCAATATAAATTTTAGAAAAAAAAAAGTTATTAAATTAGACCAGTTTTGGCTTGAAATACCAATTTCAGGCTAGGTTCAAGGGGAGAGGACGCGTAACCAGATCTCCCTAACAGTGATTCCTAGGACCGGTTTTAAATTTGACCTGAGCCAGACCCCATTTGATTCAAGGGCCGAACCAGCCTTAGCTGGGTCTAGTGTCTAATGCCACAAAAAAGCTAAATACTACATGCACCATCACCTGACTAATTGAAGATTATAAAAGGAATAGAATTACCCCCCTAACAAATTGTTTCACTAATTTGGATTAGTGATAGGCTATTTCCCAAATGCATAAATTCGCTCAAATAATACAATAATAAAAAGATGTCAATCCCAGAAGGACTGAATTTAAGTACTAAAAATGTGTTAATTATATTAATATTTAAACTATTAAAATTAAATGAGACTAAAAAATAAATTTTACAGACTAAAATTAATTTTAAAGATCACAATAAAATTAGATAAAAATCCAATTAATAAAGCACTATACTTTATTTCCCTTGGTCTAATTATCAATTTCAGTCATTCTATTTAGTAATCCAAATTTAATTATCCATGCAAGAATCAATATTTTTAATTTATTTCATAATCCCAGGAGACTTATTAAAAACATCAACTGAGACCTATAATCTATCTTATATTAGAAAAATAAATCTTAATTCGCTAAGCACTATAACTATTTTTAAAATCCCACAGGTCAAACCTTCTGCTCTCATTCCAGTTATTATTCTTATGATGTTTATTATTATCCACAAATCCATAACTTTCCTTTATAGTACTAATTATGAATCGAGATCAATCAAATACCACAAAAGTTAATACCTAAAAACATTAAGTGTATATAATAAACAATTGTATTAATAAAGAAAACTAATACAAAATCTCTGAAATTAAAATTAAATCCAAACTACATCAAGTATTCTAAAAATAAATTTAGTTCAAATTACTGAAAAATCGAATTCACTTTTAATGGAATAAAAGTCTAAAATCATCTTAATAACGAGTTCTAACATTAAATCCGAAATAAATAAGAGAGGAGATAAAAACTCTTAGATAATTATAGATCAGGCGAGTATTCTCTTCAATCTCCTCAGCTTTAATCTACCCACTGCTTCTTGCTTAAAAAAAAAAAAAAGAGCACTTCAGTCGAAAATTTTCAAGTTCTTAAAGTTATGCTGCCCCCTCCACTCCTACCTCTCACACACAAACACACACACACACAAAAAAAAATTATATATATATATATATATATATATATATATATATATATATATATATATATATATATATATATATATATATATATATATATATATTACTAGGGTTCGGCTAAAGCACGTAACTAACCCTGGGCACTCCGTCAACACATGCGCTTAAATCCCAATTTTCGGCTGGCTGCGATTGCTTTGGAAGGAATGAATTTAGTCCTTAACTCCTTATCGGTCACGCCTCTTTGCACCAACACATGGCCCACAGTTGCAATCTTCTCATGCATACTCTAAGTGGATTTCACGTGGCCCAATAACAAAACAAAACTAATTAAATCTTTACAAATATTCTTCAATTAGTCAAAATAAAATTTAATTTATTTTAACAAACTAAAAATTAATCCTTTAAGCATACAATTAACAAGAATAACTAAATTAAACCAAAATATTAATAAATAAAATAAAGACATACTAAAATCAATAAAACAATAACAAAATATCTTTAATATTTTATATAAATTAACACCACATCAATTAGCTGAACTGATACAATACATAATCAAAATTTTATGGAAGGCCAATCCAATTTGGTGGCAAAAATCATCTATGAAGAAATATTCTGAGGAATACACAACTTGGGCAGTATCACTTTCCAACTACTGCTGCTCATCAAGGAGGCCACTGGACATAGCAGAAGGTATTCTGTGACGTTTCAAAATTCTGGAAGTGGCTACCCTTGCAGAGTTATAGTTCAATACAATTACCCGACCATCATCCAAATCAAATCTCAAGCTCTCGGCACTACAATTCTCAATAAGCTGGCACAAATGCTTCAAATTTTCAATTTCTACACCATTAACTTCCTTAACCTGCTCATCACAGCTGAAATTTGTCACCGGACAATTATTTGTATTTAAACAAGCATAGCACAGAATAGATTTTTTTTTTTATAAAAAAAAAAAGGCCAGCAAGTGGCTACGGTCCCTCTTAAATGGAAGTTAGAGAAATTCCACTTTTCAACAACCTACATGAATTGAGAAGTCTCAAATCAAATCTGCAACCTTCATGGTTGCAAGCCAGACACATATGCCGTTGCCGAGCAACACATTTATCATATTATAATATTGTAATATATGATCCATAAAAATCAAGTGGCATACTAAATTCCCATTTGTAATAAATTCAAAAAAGAAAAAAAAATGTGGGCACCTGTAATTCTGCAAGACGCTCGTATCCTGCATTTATATCATCCATCAGCACCTGAACCAGATAAGTACTTGTAAGCATAGATGATAAGCATAGATGATATACTAATTTCAATAATATGCACAGTAAGAACAAATTTGCGTGCTTCCCAACCAGGGGGAAAAGATAAAATAATATGCTGCAGCAAAGGTTAAAAGGATGTGCTTCTCAGCATGCTCTATAATCACAAGAATATTTGGGTGTAAAAGTACTAGTGAAATCTGGAGGACCAATCAGCAGTTCTTTGATTTCACTATTTAAACTCATGGTTCCTATTAACTTCAGAATTTGCCATCAAGTTTTATCAACTCAATAAAAGAGAACAGCTCGTCCTAGATAGAAACTAGTAATGATCCCCTAAACTTAGCTTGAGACAAATCAAACAGGCTCCACATACTTCAATTCAACTGTATGCCTCTGATCCCGACTGACTTTTTGCCTCATAATTGGAAATTAAATGACAAGAAGTTGTAAAATCCCCGTATAGTCAAACCATTTACATTGGCAATTTCAACTCTCCTTCCATAACTGCAATTCAATTGATAGGATATAAGTTCAGTTTGGACAAGCTTTGTTTTTATTTTTCCTCTTTCACTTATCAATTGGGACCTCAGATTTTCCTTCAATGGAAAATATCTGCCATGAGTTTTATGAAGATTAGTGAACTCTTGTTTAAACATAAAATTGTTTGCCCAATGAATACAGATCACATTTAAGCTGTCCAAAACACATGCAGACCTGGGAAAGAATGACGAGTTGTTCACCAGGCTTTTTAGGCAGCTCCCTCAATGCAAGTTCACACAATCGATGAGGTGAAGTATTATACCAGTCTTCTCCATACTCATGAAGATATGGCTGTGAGAGTGGAACAAAGACCAGACCAGCAAAAATGTAATAACTAGGAAGCCTGTCAAACTGATGAACCGGAACTAGTGGCTGCAACTGCAAAATCCACAAACAATTAATGTGATAAAAAACTAAAGAGACCAACATATTCAGTAATAATCCAATGCTTCACGAGCATGGATCTGAAAATACAGAATATCACATCATGAAGTAAAAGTTGTAGAATGAGATCATAGAGTTCAAAACATTCATGTTTTCTGTACCTGTGGATTTCCAAGATCATAATGGCTTAGGATTTTAACTTTGCCTCTCAATTCATAGACATGCATTCCTGACTATATTTTTCTTCCATAAACCTTGCAACTACTTGTCCCCCTCCACCATACATTTAATGTATATTTTGTTGGCCAAAATACATACACCCAGTACTATTTGAGATTGATCTATTAAACACTAGAATTAAAATCGTAACCTATTGACCAATTGAATTTATAAAATTCATAATAATTAAACATAAATTAGCCATCTCATCGATGACTTACCAAAAAAAGTCAGAAATGATCCAACTTATTGTTAAATATACTCTAAATGTTGCTGACTGTGATTTAAATTTTCACGACAATAGTCATTTTTATTGAGGGTAAGATATGATCCCACTTATAGTTAATTGTACTCTAAATTTTACTGATTGTGCTCTAAGTTTTCATAACATGGTAAAGTTATCTCAATAAAATGACTGTTATCATGAAAATTTAGAGCACATTCGGCAAAATTTAGAGTACAGTCAATAATAAATGGGACCATTAGTAACTGTTTTTTGGCTAAGTTATCGATGACATGGCTAATTTGTGTTTAATTGTTAATGATTTTTACAAGTTCAGCTGTTCGATAGTTACCATTTTAGTTCAGGTGTTTAATGGGTTAATCCCAAATAGTACTGGGTGTAAGTATGGATTTAGCCATATTTTATTCATTCACAACCATCATGGTAATTTATCAGAGTATGTCCATACCAAAGGAATTAGATAAACTGAAGCCAAGAAAAATCAACTTATTACCACCTAGACCTACTTAAGTGGTCAGGATGTTTAAGAAACCGACAAAAGATTATAAGTTCAAGTACTGTCCAAGAAAAGATGCAAAATCAACTTACCAGATCCTTGTTCCAAAAGTAACTGGAATATAAACTACTTCCCACTCAATAAAGCCTTGTCCATTAATTCTATTGCTTTATATTTCCAATTTGTAGATGAGACTATTTTTTAGGAAAGGAAAAAATAAAAAATACATACATATATATATATATGTGTGTGTGTGTGTGTGTGTGTGTGTGTATAGAACTCAACATTTAAATGCTAAAAGGATTCTATGCTGGTTCAAGAAATGCTATTCTAAAAAAAAATCACTAATGATAATGAAATTATACAATACAAAAGAGTAAGGAGAAATCTGAACCTTGACTTACAGGTTTGACAGTGATACTGAATTCCTTCTCTTCACCATCCCGCAAAATTCTTAGTAAAGCTTTTTCATTGGGTTTCTTCATAGACACCAAATGATCAAAAGTTATCCGCTCCCTATTGCGGAAAGGAACTGCATAGTTTACAAGTTGCGTTACAAATTATGAACATGGGGAAACCACACACATTTAGAACTACTACAAATGGAAGAATAAAAAATCTGGATGGGACAAAATCTTTGACTACATAAGCATGAATATAAAGTAGAAAGAGAATACCTGTTCCATCATTTGCTATAGGTATGCCATCAAATCTAAGAATAATATCATCTTTTCTTAAGGTTTTGTCCGCATCCGATAGAGGATTAATTTTGCTGACAAGTACCCCAGTCAATTCAGTGAGCATTCTAAAGTGCATTCGTAGTTGAATATTTTCGGTTGGTTGGCATGACAGGCCCAGAGTGCAGAATCCAACATATTTTCCATTCTCTTCCACACCAGCTATAAAATGCTTAATCACAGGAACAGGAATTATGTAACTGAAAATTACAAAATGGGACAAATTATTGACTAAAAGTAATATTATACTTAGAAATACAGATTAAAAACAAAAAAGCAAAAAGAAGTTGTGAAAAGGAAAAGGAAAAAAAAAACTTGTGGACTAAAATTAGGTCTAATCTATTTCACTGTCTTGATCTTTATATAAATTGTAATTATGTCATGGCAAAGAAGACCCTTATTCATTTTCTAAACTTGGGATTGAAATATGTTATCCCTGGAATTCCTCCAAGTTATTTGGATTGAAGTTGGGTTGCAATCAAGTATGAAAGACGTAAACTCCAAATTTCATCACCCTATCAATAAAATAAATTAAAAGATAATGATATTAGTGATTTATTAACATCCAAATAAGAAGCTAATGACCACAACTCACCCAATGTTCTCAGCACCTGAAAGATTTTGAAAAGCAACGCCAGCAACTTTATTGGCCATTATTGCTGGGCCACCACTATTACCAGGATTTATGGCTGCATCAATTTGTATAGCCATCAGCTGGGTTGCACCATGAACATATTGTGTGGGTTCAACTCTCGAGACAACGCCTTTAGTTACAGAAATGTTGTCACCACCTGCCACCAAGGAAAGAGACCATTAGTTCAGATCACACGTCTGCACTTTATGCAAAGTCACAAAATAGTAACACCAAACAGAACTATAAAGAATAGAATGTCATATGTAGTGTGAAAAATACACCAACTATTCCCTTAAAAAGTTGAAATGTTTTTTGATGTAGGTCTTGATGAAGAAACTTACTCTTGCTTTATGGTGAGAAAAGACTTGAATAATTGATGGGATTTAGGTTTTGGATTTGAAGCAAAAAAGAATCCAAGATTTTCAAATTGAATGGACGTCAGTGTATGGATGAGAGGGAAAAATAATGACTGTTTATTGGCTTAAGCAGAAGGGTCAGGTCACAAGAATTTTCAGGGTGTAGCAACTTAAGATCTAGATGTAGTGTTTGACTGAGTGGTCCTAAATCCTAATTTGAAGAGAAAGGCTCAAATAAACATGTAGGAATTAAGGTTTTGTATAAGCCCGATCTGATGAAGGATTAAGTTTTGCTGGGTTGCCATGGATAGTAAATTTGGATATTTATAACAGGCTGCCTTTGAAAGATATTTACTCACAAACCAAATAACTAAAAAAGAAACTTAACGTAAAATTCGCATTAAAGACAAGCACTGTAATCCAACAAATATGTATTTGAGCACATTGAAGTGGGAAGAGATGAGAAAGGGCAGTGATATGAAGGGAAGTAGCGATAAAGGACTTTGCAGCTCTACATTTTTCTAAAGATGTAGCCCTAATGCATTTGACACACATTGGAGATAAAATGAAAGAATGTTGATTAAGATGATTTGATTATGTCCAACATAGGGCATCAAATGCCCCCAGTATGGAAGCGTGATAAGTTAGTAAGAAAAGTAGGGAGAAGGGGGAGGGGGAGACTTAAGATGACGTGGATGTAAGTGGTATCAAAGAATTCACCACCAGTTCCCTTCCAACATACCAATACTTATGCCACCATTCTAGCCATAAAGAATATGCTAAAAATTAAATGTGAAGTGCCCAAGTGTTTCATCTTAATTTTTTAAAAAGGACGAAAAATTGCCAAACATTTTGCACATGCATTGCATTTGAAACATATATATAGTAATAATAATCATATAATTTTAAAAAAAAAAGTAAATTGATGATGATGAAGACAATATAGTAATAGTAACAATGAAAATATTAACAATTGATCAATTTAGCATATTCAAAATAGAATAAACTGCTCTATTGTCAATTATTACATAAATCTAATAAAGTCAATTGCACGATGTAAGACAAATATTTTTTTTTCTTTTAAAAGAAATAAAAATAACAATAATCAAATAAATAAGATGAATCAAGTTAATTAAAAAAAAATCTCTATGCCTTTCTTTTTGAGGTTTTATTTCTTCATTGTCTCCTATATTTTTAAAACTACAAATATGGCATACAAATGACATATTTACTGAAAATGAGATATTTACTGAACATTAAATTACTCTATCTCTCTCTCTCTCTATACACACACACACACACACACACACACACACACAATTATAGGGAAAATCACCTGATGCACATTTGTTTCCTCTATATTGCAGCAACAACAATAATAACTAAGCTTTAATCCCAAATTAGTTTGGATCGGCTATATAAATTCTTTTTTCACCATTCAACTTTATTAGGTACTAGGTATGCTTCAATATCCAAAATTTGTAAATCCTATGATACTACTTCCCTCCATATTATCTTAGGCCTCCCCCTTCCCCTTCTCCCTCCTTCCCCTATTAATTTATTACACTTCCGTATTGAGGTATTTAATTCTTTGCATTGTACATAAACCAAATTATCTAAAACAACACTCTCATTTTATCTGCAATATAAGCTACATGCATTCTTTAGCAGATGTGATCATTCTTAATGTTATCAATTATCGTATTACCATACAATGGCGGATCTAGAAAAAATTTTTTCTAGATCAACATATGAAATCTAAATAATAAAATATTATCAAAAAATTTAATTAAAAATCATTTATCAATTTATTACGCATATAATTGCACCATTTTATCTTGATAAAATTCATTATTGAAAAACATACAGTAGAATTTTAAAAGCAAATAAACTTTTGAATTCATAATATGCTTATTTGTTTTAACTAATTTTAAATTTTATCAAAAAAAGGATTCAATAATTAAATTTACAATGGGTCAATGTATACAAATATGCATAAATACAAAGAATATTTAACAAAAAAGAGGGGTCAATTGACCCCTCTTTTTATACAATAAATCTGCCAATGTTACCATATATTCATCTTAACATCTGCATTTTTGCCACACTTATCTTGTAGGCATGTTGTATCTAGATGCTTAACATTTACTTCTATATAACATAGCTGGTCTGACTACAATCCTATTGAACTTACATTTCACTTCGGTAGCAATCATCTGATCACACAATACACTTGTCGTACTCCATTTCATCCATCCTGTAATGATCTTATGAGCTATATCATCATCTGATGCTCTTTCTTCTATATGATAAAAACTAGTTACTTAAATTGGTTGCATTTTGACACCAAAACTCCATCCAAATGAACCTCTCATCCATTAGTTTTACAAGAGCTAAACTCGCACTACATATATTCCGTCTTATTTCTACTTAACTTAAAACCCTTGCTTTCAAGAGTCCTTATCCACAACTCCAACTTACTCCGCTAGTTTCACCCATTAATACAATATCATATGCAAATAATTTTCTCTATAGTACACCATATATCTATGAAAGAAGAAGAAAAGAATAGAAAATAAGACATGATGAGAGAACTGTAAAGCTTGATTATTCCCTTCAAGCTTATTAGAGTATATATACTTGTTTACGTGAAGCAAAAGAGGAAGAAATAAAGATTACAACCATAATTATCAATAAATGTAAAAAAAAATAAAATCCCAAAGTTGAATTGACACAACTTGGTCCCCATATGTCTAAATGAACAAATGTCAAATATAGAGGTAGCCTTATTATTGACCTGCTTAGGAAAGGAAACACAAGTTTGTTTCCTAAGTTGACATGAATCACATTATAAAGAAGACAAAGTAGAAAGACTTGGAACTATTTTTTGCAACTTGGTAAGACTTGGATGACCTAGACGACTGTGAATAATATCAGCAGTAGTGGTGGAAGCAAAAGCAACTGGAGGATTTAGAGTAGAGAGATGGTGTAGTCCTTGTGACTCATGTCTTGCTCCAATCATCTTCCCCGAACCCCGATCTTGCACAATACCAGAGTTAGCAGTAAAGGTGATAGAACAATTAAAGTTTTTAGCTAGCTTACTAATGGAGATTAAATCATATGGACACTCAGGGGCGAATAAAGCTATGGTTAAAGGAATAGAAGGATTTACCTCTCCTATTCCTTTAACTACTATTTGTGAGCCATTAGCTAATGTGACTTTGGGTAGTGTGGAAAGAGAAACAAGAGTGGAGAAAAGATTATTATTACTAGTTATGTGGTCAAAAGCACCGGAGCCTAGGATCCATGGGCTAGTGGATGAAGACTTAGATAAGCAAAGAAATTACCAAAGTGAGAGATGATGGATGAAGAAGACTGCTGCTTAGTTGCTTGGTACTGTAGATACTCCTTGTAGTTTGTTCTAGTTAAGGTGACTGAATCTGATGCACCATCCTTTGCATTAGATAGAGGAAGCAAACCATAACCACTAGATTGGGCTATATGTGCAACTGATTGAACATCATTTTTGGACTGATTGGTACATGGTGGCTGACTATGAAGTGCCCAACAGGTATCATGTGTGTGACCACCATTATCACAGTATGGTGCAATGAAACTTTTTCCATTTGGCTTTTTGATAGTCACCTTATCCTTGTTGATTTTCATTCTGCACAGCCAATACTGAGACTCAATTTATGTTGAGTTACTCTTACTAAGAAAGAGGTGAAGAAGCTTGGGAGATACATCCTCCAGAGCAGGAAGAACTGGAATAGTCAATATTTGATCTCTCACAGAACAAAGGTCAGAATAAAGCCCAACACATGCCAAGAGCAAGAAAAACTTGTTCCGCTGTTGTTCAATAACTATCAGTGAAGGGCATGAGAGAATTAAATTCATCTTTCTATATTTCTACTTGTCCCAAATAACAGCCCATGTCCCGATGATTTGTTGTAAATGGACTATATTTGAGACTACCTTATAGAAAAATTGCGCATCATTAGCGTACAATGTTTTGGTCTTAATCCAAACCTTGCAACATATTTTACTAGACTAAACAAGAGTAAGTAATTTAGGATCCAATGAGTGCCATAAAAGATTATATAATTAAGCATCAATCTTAGTCCAACTTGTTTGTTCTATTAAAGCAATATCAGTGGTACTTTTAACTAGATGGTCATCATATTCGTGCTTCATAAACCATAACTTTATTGACACAGCCCAAGACACATAATTGTTACTTTCGTGTAACTTAATAGTAGTTATAGTTGGAGAACTAGAAATAGAGAAGAGTGGTATGAATGCACCTGTCTGATGACTCTACTTTATTATTCATGTTGAATAGGTCACAAAAAAAAATATTGTTGAAAAATGGGAGATCGAGTAGAAAAAGGTAGTTTGAACCTGTTTTCCCTTTAGGAATGAGAAAACAAAAGATCCAGAAGAGGTGTTGGCACAGGGATGATCGTCGGCTTGTGGCAAATTGGTCGAAGTTGAGATGAGAAAGGATGCTGAAGTTGGTGTCACGCGCTGGCACATGTATTGGGCCTCAAGATGCTATGATGTCATGTGGGAGTCGACGGTGAGGGTTCTAGTGATGAAACACTAAAACACTAAAATTTTAGACTGAATAAACCAAACTGACAGAAGGCACAACCCTCTCACCCACCGGAACCATTACAATGGGTCTTAAATTTACATTTACAAAAAAAAAAGCATTCATAAATCTCATTATGAATGTGTGATGGATTCATAGTGAACTTTTCCAAGAGTTTCTCTTTCAAAAACTAGCTCAAAGCAAAGCAATACACCTTAGATGCACATTTTCACTAGTGCAATAAATACTGTGCTTTAATATTATATTGTGTATTTGATGTACATTCTTGTATTTACTCTATTCTGTACTAAACATTGGATACTTAAAATCTATTCTTATCCATTAAATATGTCCAACCACAAATCTGGTATACTTCCTTTTTCTCTCTTTTCCCATCCCAGGGTTTAAAAGATAATAATTAATTTCTAATCCAACCAAAACTTGAAAACAGGGACTACAACTAGAACAAATACATGAAAGCTACACAATAACTAGATGGGGGAAACATAATAAAAATAAAAGAAAGGCATTAGTTTGCAAAGACCTGCAATCTAGCATGACTTCAGAAAATCAAGTTGTCCATAGATTATGTTTTGCACATTGCAGCACTCCTTAATTAAAACAGCTATGAGCCTATGACATTATACGTGTATTCAAAGTAGTGATATGTTAAACTTTTACCCTGAGGATATCCAACTACAGCAACAGCTTCTTGCAGAAATGGGATTTCTCCAAGTTCCAGGAAGTTCATGCCTTCCCAAAACTCTTCACTTTCAACAACCAGAATAGCTAAATCACATTCATGACCAACAGCTTGAACTTCTGCTCTATATTTGGTCGGAGACCCATGTCTTCTCACAAGCACGAATGTATGATCAGCCACTACATGAGCATTTGTAAGAATCTTCTTTCCAGGAATAACAAAACCTGCATTATGACAAAAACTTAAGAATAAAATGTAAGGAGTTGTATTTATCAGCTTGCAAGTTTAATCATTGATATTCTCAGGTTTAGATCAAAACTTGAATATTTGTACATCAGATGTTTATAGTCACAAGGCAATAAGTATTTTGTAGCTAAAACATGATACAGGCACATTCAGTACATCACAGATTTAACTATCAATTTGCTAAAACATAAGATAAATTAATTTCATACTGTAATCTTTGTCACTTGTATTCTGATGTAAGTATCAGGTGTGGTATGTAACTAGGACATAGACTCATATAATTTTCAAATTTCATAGTTTTCTCACTAATTTCAAGTGTCAAAGTACTGTATCCATGTACTTGAACCCATTGATCTCTAAATTTCAGCAATTTAATTGGGGATTAGATTAGGTTTAGCATTTGACTTAGGGCTAGATATTTTTGAATTTTAACGGGTATGAGAAATAAGACTTGGGCTGTTTTATCCGTTTTTATAAACACTGCAAATTCACCCAGATTCACAAGGGAAATTGGAAAAAAAAAATGCAAAGCGTTCAATAATATTTTCAAATTCTATTCTATAATTAGGAGTGAGTGATAACTACAGTTCTCAGTTAACGAAGAGGTAAATTCACGTCAATGGAGACAATGTCTCGCAAATTGCCAAGTATAATCCACGTAAGAAATGGAAATATCGGTACAAATATTCTCAAGAGATGGGTCATTCATGACAATGTGGACTTTTGTATGAATAATTTAAGATGGAAGTCTACTTAAAAATAATCTACTTGAAAATAATAATTTCATAGAATAAAAAAGCGAAGCTTAGATACCAGAACCCGTAGTTTCGCGCTGGGGCTTGTTCTGCCATGGAAGGAAATAGTTGGGGCTACTGGAAACTGTAAATATCTTGACCACCGAGTCCAGCGCCAACTCTATTGCCGAATATGCATCCTTCAGCCGAGGAGCGTGATTCGGAATTGAACTAAAGGAGTGAATTGCCACTTTAGCTGCTGCTGCGGCTCTTCTGGTAGAAGGTAACACGTTATTCAGAATGAAAGGACAACTATCTCCTTCGCCAAGCAACAAGCTGCAATTACGTTCCCTGACAGTGATAAGAGAGCAGCACAGCTTCCGCACTGCACGGACTGATGAACCCAGCATGCTCACTTTCGGGCTTCGGCCGTGACTCTTTGAACTGTGAGGCAGGAGGGGTTAGGGATGACAATGGCAGGAAGAAAGCCCTAAATATCCCAAAAAAAGCGCCCCAATTGAGGTCGAATTCAGGTTCAAAGGCGCCCAAAACACTCCATAAATGTCAAAGGACTACCGCTGAGAATTTGGGCCTGGACTGATGGGTGAGTTGAGAATTTTGTAAACAATAATAATAATAATAATTTTCAAAAATAATACAAAATAAAAATAGTGCGAATATTAAATTGAAGGGTTTCAAGTTTGGATTCTTTACAAAGTATATATATATTTTTGACTTATTAAAAAAATAAAAAATCAATATATTAGATAAATCTTATGATTTAATATTTTAAATTGGATAAGTTGAAAAAATATGAAATATTGTCAATCTTAAGATTAAAGTGTTTGCTTTTTGAATTATATGTACGCTTTTGACTGATTAAAAAAAGCGTCAAAATATCATGTATTAATTTACGAATTCTATTATGGCTTAATATCTCAAATTCAATTTAAAAAAACAAAGCTCAAATCAAATTTGTGATGGGTGGATTGACACTCTTGTAAAAGAAATTTAAAAAAAAAAAATAAAAGAAAAAGAAAAAAATATGGGGATTAAGTTAATTTGTTAATTGTGATTTAAAATATAAATTTCAGTAAAAATAATAGTTAAATATAAAAATATTAACATCATTTTGTTAATTTTAATTAAAATATCCTTTCAATTTTTAAAAGTTAGAAGGGTCCACTTCCTCAAACGCTAAATATTAGTATAAATATTATGTCATCAAATAATATACATATTCATGCGTTATGTGAATTATTTATTATTTTATTTTAATAATATAATTTAATATTTATTTTTTTACATTTTATAACATTTTATTAATGATCAATTTCTTAATTAATTATGTGAATAAATATTATTTCATGAGACTGTAATAATATAATATCTCTGTAGTATAATTGCTGTAACACCCCTGATTTTTTTATATATTATTATTGGGCTTCGTGTAGGTATCCTCAATTCGCGGAAATTCGACAGTTGTCCGGATCTGTGAATTTCCGGCCAGACAGACCAGTTACCGGAAAAGTCTCCGAATTGGATCGAGGTTTTGGCTACCCCACCATTGTCAGGCATCCCGAGCGCGTTCCCGAAGTCAGAATCGGCAAAGGTAAACCCAAACCTTGCTTTTTCGTAATTTTCTAATGCTTAAATAGGATTAAAAATCCATAAAATATTCGTGGTAGCTTAGAAAATTATGATTCTTTTTGCAATAGCCTAGTAATATTGCTAAGGACCGCGGGGCAAAGTTTTAGAATTTTTAGAGCTTATTTGGGCAGTTTTTGCAAAAATGGTCAATTATAGGGACTAAATTGAAATTTTACATATTGTGATGGATGACTGATTTGATGGGCCCAGGAGGGGCTGTGTGATATGATTGAACTGTGGATATATGGATTGTGAGTATAGAAGTGTGTTTTGAGCCATTTTGCAGGTTGGGTAGGTCCTAGGTATAGGGGAGACTCTGCCGGATTTTCGGCACGACTTATGACGTATTGGTCTTTTTCTTTATTTGTATTGAGTATTTTATATTAAAAATTATAATGTAATTATCAGGTGAGCCGGGACAGCCTTCTTCCTCCGCCTAGCCGCCTCAGTGACCACCGTCAAGTCTGTGAGTAAAATATTAATTTTAATTGTAATTTCGATATTATTATATGTTCAGCAAGCCCACGCATCACTTATATGCATATATTTATGTAGTTAAACTCTAGGCACGATTTATGATACATTGATAACTGTTAAAGTGGCATGATGTTGTTGTGGTAATTTGGAGCAGTGTGCGTGCGTTGGCCTGCGTGTGATGTGGTGTGGACTATGGATAGGACAGGTAGTCACGGCTTGAGTTCTTCGCTGGGACCCGATCCTTCGAGGGGTAGTCACGGCTTGAGTTCTTCGCTGGGACCCTCGATTTGGTTTATTAAGCGAAAGTCCGGCTTGAGTTCTTCGCTGGCACCAGGTTGGATTTAAGAGAGCTGTATAGGGGATCAGCTCCCATATGTTATGATTGATGCTACAGGGTGTATGAGTGCTCCAAATTACTTTTTTGATGTTATGATGTGAAAATGATGTTGATGTTGCATTTCACTCTACATGGTGCATTAGTTTTAGATAGTTATAGAGATTATGGTTAAAATTGATATTTTACTCTCTGAGTCGAACGCTCACTCCTGTTCAATATTTTTTTTCTCAGGCTGCAGAAGGATTTTATTTTGGTTAACCTACTTTTCTCCTTCGCAGGTTGTCTATCAATATTTGTGTAATTTTATTTACTCCTAGAATTTCCGCATGTGTTAGAAGTATTTATTTGATTATGGTCTGTAATATTATTATCATGTTGGACCTGTAAACGTAAAATGATATGCATGTTTGATGGATTGGATGAGGGAGCTGAGCTCCCATTTATTTTTATGAGAATATGAGTATGTGGAGGGTGAGCTGAGCTCCCCAATTGAGTATTTATTATGTTTACAGGTCGGGTGAGTCGAAAACTCCCCGTTGAAAAGTCCAGTTTATGGCCGGACTCTGTCCGTTTGGTTTCTTGAAATTGGGACCAAATGGGCCTTAGAGTTGGGTTAATAAACAGTTAGGATTACTACGGACCTCGGGGTCTTTAGGCTGGCCCAGGTCCTAGTGCCGGTCCGGCCCATAGGTTGGGTCGTGACAATTGCAATTACAAAAAGACTGAGAATGATTATATAAAAATATATGTTCATGATAATAAATATAATAATAGGTACAGTCCAATATATTATCTTAATTATTTAATAAATAATAATAAAAAGTTATAATCACCGAAATTTTGATAAGTAAAAAGAGGTAGCTATATCTAGTATTCAAAAGAAGTGAGTAATGAATTTGATTTCAAGTGTTAATAAATAATTTTGTTAATAAAAGCTGATATAATATTTTAATAGTAGATGATATAATTTTTTATGTTAAATAATATGCTACATTACTATTTTTTAAGTTAATTAATATTAAGTGTAGCAATTTTTTAATACCAGCAAATATAATTTTATAATAGCAGATATAGTTTTATTAGGATAAACTATAATTTAGTCTCTAATATCCAACACACTTAGGGGGTATTTGATTTACCTGTTGGGTGCAGCTGATAGCTGATAGGTACCAAAAAAGGTAAATTGTGGTATTTGGCAAGTTTAAAAAAATAGAGCTGATGGGCAACTGATATGATACCCATCAGTTGCAGTTTGTATCAGCTCTATATTTAGAGCTGTTTCTCATCAGCTGATAGCTGATCTGGTTTTATTTTTTATTTTGACCATATTATCCTTTTTTATTTAACTTGAAAATTAATATTATTAATATTTTTATTTTTTTATTTGTAATTTTAATATTTTAATTAATGTATTTCAACTTTGTTAAAATATTTTTTATTAATAACATAAAATATAAAATATTTATTTATATCCAAAAACTTAAATTTAATTATAAATTTTTCTATTAACAATAATAATTATTTTATTATTTTATCTATATTTTTAAAATTATTTAATTATCTTAAAAAATAATTATTTTCTTATTTCAATAATAAAATAAATGATATAATATAAAAGATTAATAATTATATATTTATTTAAATAATATAATATATTAATTTAATAATTATATATTTAATTTAATAATAAAATAAATAATATAATGTAATAAATTTATAATTTTATATTTATTTAAATAATAAAATAAATTATATGATATATACCCTTATTAGTCATTTCACATATTAACAGCAACAGCTAAATATAATTTTACCAAACACTTAATATAAAATAGCTATCATCAGTTATCAGCTATCAGTTATCAGCTATCAGCTAACAGTAACAGCTAACAGCTATCAGTTGTATTCAACGGTTAATCCAAACATGCCCTTAATCCATTTAATATGATTATCATTATCAATCAATACAATATTTATTAGTATTACATAAATTCTAAGAATGAAATAAATAAATAAACACAATAAAAATTAATAACTAAAAAGTACCAGAATATACGGAGAAAAATATAAATTAGATTTTTAAGGAAAAATACTCATTTTACAACTTGGGAAAAAAAATTAAATAGAAATGAACGTTTAACTCAGAAAATTTAAATAATGATTATACTCATAATTTATATAACTATCTATTACAAATGTAGTCCTACAAATAAAAATGCACCAAATAAATATATTACTCAATTTTTGCGCAAGATGGTAAATTGAAACTACATATGCACCTATTCATAATATATACTGGAAGTTGACTCTATACATTGGCTCTCTAAATTTAAGATGTTCTTTTATTCCTTCCCGTGAGAATCAATAAAATATAACGTCGTACTTACGTCATCCATCTATATCCATACAGATATAAATAGCCGCAGTAATGGCAAATGTTGAAATGCATTGGTGGAAAATGAGCATATAAATAAATATAAGACAATATTTTTTAAATGAATTATTTAAAAAAAATATAAATATAACTTTTCATTTAGCCACTCAAATTCTAACTTAAGTTAAAAAATTTTCTACCACAAAGCTAGGGGGCCATGGCCCCCAGCCCACCCCTCCCTCCGCCATTTATATTCAGATAATAATATTTGAATTTGAAATATGTTCATATAGTTTTCAATGAATTTTAATCAAAATTACACTCTTTTGAATATCAAAATTATTAATAGAGTTTTCACAAATAATTATGTTGTCATTGGTCCCTATCCTGTTCTCTTGTGTAAACTCTTAGGTTATGTTTAGTAGAGAGAAATATAATGCGATATAATTAATTATGTAATGTAATTAAAATTATGATATAATATAATGTAATTATCATTACATTCTTTTTATTTAGTTATAAAATAAAACTATAAGTAGTGGAATGTAATGATAATTTTTATTTTAATATTTAATTTATTTATGATATTAATAATAAATGATGATTGCAGTGATTGATAGTTGAGTGATAGTAGTGGCGACGGTGATAGTGGCATCAACAACAGTAGTTAGATAGTGGTGGTGGTGGCAATATGGGGTAATGGTGGTGGTAGTGTGATAGTGATAACAATAGTCATAATAGGATGGTGTTAGTGATGATAGTGGTGGTGGTTGTCATAGTAGTGGTGAGCTAGTAGTAGTGGTGATGATAGTATTGACAATAAATAAAAAAATTAAAACAAGCAATTGTAATTATATCAATTTTTATATATAATGACTATTACGTTATTTTAAATATAATTAATTACGTTGCATAATTGTTACTCTATTATATGTCAAATTTTTTTATTTTACCAAATAACGTAATAAAATATACAATGTACGATTACATTATGCCCTATCAAACATAACTTTTGATTTCCTATTATCATTCTGTCCCTTGAAGACATTTAGAAACCATTTGTTTCACCCCACGTAAAAAAGAAAAGAAAAGAAATAAAAAATTGAAAAAAAATACATTAGGTTAAGATTCGTGTATATGTCTATTAAATGTAATCCCAAAGAAAAAGAAAAAAAAAATCATATTTGAATTTGGTATGAATTGATATACTGTATAACCTAGTAAATCTGTGAATGAGAAATGGAATTGATGATCTCTAAAGAGCATTAATTCTCAAGATGAACAAGAAATTTTCTATATTTAATATGATAGAACAATATAGATAAAAAAAAATCATTATATATGCATCATTTGTTCTAAAATTTGCGAGACCTTTGTCTGATAGGTGAAGGGCTAAGAGAATGAATAATTTTTGTGTTTAGCAAATGAAAAGAGTGGTTTCCTTATTCATGGATCGAGAGAGTTTCTTCAATTTCAAAGTGATGGATACATCCACTTAAAAAAGGTGATAGATATCATTAGGATGCAATATCTGAGGTTAATGGCATTTCACTCTCTTGAGAAGCAATAGACAAATCATTGCTCGAAATGCTTGTTGATAAACTCCTTGCATTCTTCTTTTCATTGTCGTCATCATCATCACCCCCTCCCAACATCACTGCCCCTCCAAATTTGACTTGCCTCCCATCTCCTTCTTCAGCAGACTCTATTGGAGAGTCAATGTTTGCAGGCACATGGGATGCTACGTTCCCTGATGCATTAAAAATGTTTGAACGAGAATGAACACGGCTGCCACCCCTACCACCACTACCACCACCGCCACTAGCACCAATAACAACCCTAACTCCGAGAGCTCGAGAAATGATGCGATAAAGACAAGTAAAGCACCAAAAAATCCAAGGGAGGCAAACTAGCGTTACACCAGCAATAGGAAGCCAAGGCCTAGCTTCATTCTGAGGGAGGATAATGTACAAAAGGAGGAAGGTGCCACCAACGGCGATAGAGGTAAACAAGAAACAAGAGATGAGCCATATAAATAAACGCCCGGAAGTGGGATCTGCTACAGGCATTTGTGCATGAATAAAGGAATTAATGATCAAAGGATGAGAAAAAATGTTAAGATATCTTCTTTGTCATCTTCCATTTTGGTTCATTATTGGGGATTGATTTTGCTTGGAAAGAATGCATCAAGAAGGAGCTCATAGATCTACCTCTTCATCAGGTTTTTTACAGGGTGGACATATTCAAAGTTTGTTTACGTAAAACATGGTTTCTTTTTGCTCAAAAGGAAACACTCTCCTTAGGGGAGAGGGAGGAAGAGAGAAGAAGAGAGAAAAACGCTTTGTATGTTCATTTTTATAATTTTTTCAGGAGTGTTAAAAAAGCAAGCCTAAGCAAGCAAGATGGAATTTAAGTGGAGCTCAAATTGATAAATTTATACCTGTCCTATATATAATATCTATCTATCAATTTATAATATAAAAAATAACTTATATCTCATTTTTCGCATTTGTATTTATGAAAATTTTTGGTTTATAATTGAAGTTAGCGGAAACTCATAGTTTGCAGTTTCTTTAATTTAAAGGGTACATGCTAAAAAAAACAAAACTATATGCATTTTCTTAATTATAATCAATTTTTTTTATTAATTTTGACTTACATTGAAATTTTAGCATTAATTGTGGCTTGGGTATAAAAGGACGAAAATATTGTGGCTTGGTAATTTTTTGTTTATATGTTCCTATTGAAGTGGCTGCTAACGTAGCATGGACTTTAATATTTAATTATGATATTGCTTATGGTAAAATATTATTATTTTATATATTATTATCGACATAACATAATTTTAATAATGAAAAAAATTTAAAACTTCTTCACTTTTGTCAATTATAGCCAATTCTATAGATTTATTTCATTTATAGATAATTGACTGATTTTTATGTAATTTGCTCTAAAATTAATGTTTTATTACTTCATACAATTGTAAAAAATAATTATTTATATTTGTAATTAGTATAACAAAAAAAAATTCCCTTTCTCTCTCCCTCGTATTTTTGTCAATATTTAATTGTAAAAGTTTTTAAAAAAATAGAAAAATTTTTATTTATTTAAAATTAAAAATAGCCCTCCATCCACCCTTCTCTCTCTCTCTCTCTCTCTCTCTCTCTCTCTCTCTCTCTCTCTCCTGCCTACAGTAATCCAATGATATACATACACATCCACTCATATATTGATTATTATTATATGTGTTAAAATGATGATTATTATTATTATTATTGACATATTTTAGATTAATGTTTATTTTTTAATAAATAAAATTTTATTTATTTTTATAAATAAGTTTCATAAATACTGTTAAAAAAAAGAGAGGAGGAAATTATTATTTTTTATTATACTAAGTAATATAAATATTAATTTTTGTAATTGTTTTAAACATAAAATATTAACTTTTGGTTAAGAAAGGTCAAATATTAATTTAAGTATTAATTTTTACAATTGTATTAAGTAATTGAGTTTTTCTATTGATGTAATACCTCGAATAGTCAAAATCGTGTTTTGAAAATTGTGGTTCTCTTCTTTCGTGCAACACTGTTGTTACTTTGAAAATTTTTCAATAGTAAAGGAATTTGTTGTAACCGTAATGAAAAAGAAAATTCATGTGTAGTTTTCAAATTTAGGAAGAGGGTGGCTTATGGAAAAGGATAAGGTTGGGTCACAATAGCAAATGGTAGAGAAAGATAATTAAGGGTTCTCAGATAGCACCAACTCTGTAACACCCCTAATTTTTAAATTTATTATTTTTGAATAATTATTGATATTTTATTTTATTTGAATTTTAGAAAATTATTTGAAAATTTTCGGATTTTAAAAATTGGGTCCGATTTTTCGAAAATAAAAACTTTGATAATTTTTAAAAATTAATTTAAAGATCACGTGACAAAACTAAAAATATATTCAGAGTCTATAAATTTTTTTAAGTTTTCTAAAATTTTTTTGAAATTTTTGGGCCTCGTTTTCGGTCCCAAGGCAGAGTAAAAATTCAAAATTTTGTATCCTAAATCGAACCGGCCGAATTGAACAGGACTGAATCGGACCGATCGAATCGGACCGGCTCCTTCTTCCTTTTTCTTTCCCCTGCGCGCGTCCCGACCTCTCTCTTCCTCTCTCCCGTTTTTTCTCTCCTCTCTCCTCCTCGCGCCTCCCTGACTCCCAACTCGATTGCACCCCAGCCGGGCCACCGAACGCCGAGAATCGACTCGCGAAGCGACGCGACACGCGCTGCCGCCGTCTTTCGGCGATCCGGCCATCCGATCCGGCCACCGATTGGGCCGGGTCTTGAGTCTAAACCCATCTACTTGTCGAGAGCTTTCCATAGACACCAAAAATATCGAAATCTATAGAGCAATTTGTCCAATTTTTGTCCAAAAAGTTTTAGCTCATTTTGATTTTTGGGCTAGATTTCTCGCAAATCGTGAACCTCACGAGAAAACCGAGAGTACCAGAGCGCTCCACTCGTCGAGAGCTTCGCGGCGATATAAATTTCAAATTTTTCCGACACCGTTTTTCGATGGATCCCATGAAACTTTGTAGTGTTTTTTCGAGTATTAAATGAGCTTAGAAAATTCCGTAAAATTTATGTACTAACCCCTGTGTTGTGGGCTTCGTGTAGGTATCTTCAATTCACTGAAATTCGACAGTTGTCTGGGTCTGTAAATTTCCAGCTAGACAGACTGGCTACCGAAAAAGTCTTCGAATTGGATCGAGGTTTTGGCTACCCCGCCATTTTCAGACGTCTCGAGCGCGTCCCCAAAGTCGGAATCGGCATAGGTAAACCCGAACCTTACTTTTTCATAATTTTCTAGTACTTAAATGGGATTAAAAATCCATAAAATATTGGTGGTAGCTCAGAAAATTATGATTCTTTTTGCAATAGCCTAGTAATATTGCTAAGGACCGCAGGGCAAAGTTTTAGAATTTTTAGAGCTTATTGGGCTGTTTTGCAAAAATGATTAATTTTAAGGACTAAACTATAAATTTACATATTGTGATTGATGACTGATTGGATGGGCCCAGGAGGGCTGTGTGATGTGATTGAGTTGTGGATATATGGGTTGTGAATATAGAAGTGTGTTTTGAGCCCTTTTTCAAGTTGGGTAGGTCCTAGGTATAGAGGAGACTCTGCCGGATTTTCGGCACGACTTAGGACGTCTTTGGTCTTTTTCTTAGTTGTATTGAGTCAAATTTAATTAAATGATTGTAATAAAGTTGTCAGGTGAGTCGGGACAGCCTTCTTCCTCCGCCCAGCCGCCACAGTGATTGCTGTCAAGTCTGTGAGTAAAATATTAATTTTAATTGTAATTTCGATATTATTATATGTTTAAGCATGCCCATGCATCACTTATATGTATGTATCTATATAGTTAAACTCTAGGCACATTTTATGTTGCATTCATAACTATTTAAGTGCCATGGATGTTGTTGTGGTAATTTGAAGCAGTGTGCGTGCGTTGGTGTGCGTGTGATGTGGTGTTGACTATGGATAGGACGGGTAGACACGGCTTGAGATCTTCACTGGGACCCTGTCCTTCGAGGTAGACACGGCTTGAGTTCTTCACTGGGACCTCGATTTGATTATTAAGTGGAAGTCTGAGCTGAGTTCTTTGCTGGCACAGGTTGGATTTAAGAGAGCTGTATGGGGGATCAGCTTCCATATATTATGATTGATATTACTGAGTGTGTAAGTGCTCCAAATTACCTTTTTGCTGTTATGATGTGAAAATATTGTTGATGTTGCATTTCACTCTACAGGGTGCATTAGTGTTAGATAGTTATAGAGATTATGGTTAAAATTGATATTTTACTCTCTGAGTCGAACGCTCACTGCTGTTAAATATTTTTCCAGGCCACAGGAGGATATTTTTGAGGTTAACCTGCTTTTCTCCCCACAGGTCATTTATTTATTTTTGTATAAACTTGTTAACTCTTAGAATTTTCGCATGTGTTAGAAATATTTATTTGAATTGGGTCTGTAATATATATTGTTATTTTGGACCTGTAAACTTATTATTTTATGCATGTTGATGGACTGGATGAGGGAGCTGAGCTCCCATTTATTTTTATGTTGTATGAGTATGTGAAGGGTGAGCTGAGCTCCTTAATTGATTATATAATGTGTTTACAGGGCGGGTGAGTCAAAAACTCCCCGTTGAAAGGTCCATTTTATGGCCGAACTCTGTCCGGTTGAATTCTTGAAATTAGGCCCAAATGGGCCTTAGAGTTGGGTTAAGGAATAGTTAGGCGGGCCTTGGGGGTTTTAAGCTAGCCCAGGTCCTAGTGCCGGTCCGGCCCATAGGTTGGGTCATGACAAATGTGGTATCAGAGCTTAGGCTCCAGATTCTTAGGGAAAAATTGTCTAAAGTGTTGGGAAGAGGGTTGAATTCTTGAAATTGGGCCCAAATGGGCCTTAGAGTTGGGTTAAGGAATAGTTAGGCTTACTACGGGCCTCGGGGGTTTTAAGCTAGCCCAGGTCCTAGTGCCGGTCCGGCCCATAGGTTGGGTCATGACAAATGTGGTATCAGAGCTTAGGCTCCAGATTCTTAGGAAAAAATTGTCTAAAGTGTTGGGAAGAGTCTAATAGGAGTCACATGCGGAAAATAAGGTCCACATTCGTCCTGCATTGTCATTTTTGCTTCTAGCCTCTACTTCATATATTGTGTGTAAATATGAGTCTATAGAGCTGTGCAATGTGCAGCTTTGAATTTTGTGGGCTAATACTGCTGAATTTCAGGAAAATGCGTAGAAGCAGGAGAGCTACCACTACACCAGAACCAGATGTACCTGATGAGGTATCAGCATAAGATGAGGCACCTGCCCCAAGGAGGCGGGGTAGGAGGCCTAGAGCTGCTCAAGTAGAGGAGCAGCTATCACCAGTTCAGGATCAGTCATTTATGGCACAGGGTCCCATGGACCCAATGGCAGCTACTCTAGCTGGTTTACAGAGAACCATCGATATGATGGCACAGTATATGGTCCACCCTCCCCAGCAGCAGCAGTCCACCGCACTAAGAGGGGAACCTTACAAACAGATCATCAATTTTAAGAAGTTAGTGCCTGGTACTTATGATGTGTCAGATGATGCCTATTAATTTTTGGATTCCTGCAGACAGGCAGGAACAGAATTGCAGTTGACTGATAGAAGACTTATTGAGTGTGTGCAGCATGTCATGGGGCCTATGCCAAGACAATGGATGAATGACTACGTATTACCTCGGATGGAGGGTTTGTCATGGACTCAGTTTGTGGAACTGTTCATCAACCGGTTTGTACCAGAAAGTTTCAGAGATCAAAAGCAGTGGGCCTTTGAGGCTTTAAGACAGAATGACAGGTCTGTAGATGAATATGCTACAGAATTTCTGAAATTGAGCAGGTATGCCCCTACAGCAGTAGCTACAGAAACTATGAAGGTGAAGAGGTTCCTAAAGGGGCTTGACAGGAGGTATGCAAACCTGGCCATGATGTTTGATCAGTCTTTTGATGTGGTAGTTGATCGAGCCAGACAGATAGAGATTAGCTATGCTATGGATAACAGCGGAAGGGCAAAGAAAAATAGAGCAGAGGGTTCTTCAGGTGTTCCCCATATGGGTACTACGGATAGTGGTGGCCAAACTAATTACAGAGGAAGAAGCAGAAATAAGAGGAGTGGTTTTAAACACAAATCCCGAGGGTTCAGACCAGGGTACGGATCCAGCAGTAGTCACAGTTCAAGGTACAGAAGTTCTAGATCTGGTTCAGGATCCTCCTTGGCACCTTGTGCGCAGTGTGAAAAAGGACATTCAGGACCTTGTATGATAGGTTCAGGAGTATGATTCAGGTGTGGCCAACTAGGTCACTTTGCTAGGGAATGCCCCGTGTTCAGCGAGCCACAGATGGGGTCACAGGGTTCTCTTGCAAATATTCCTCGTCAGTTGTATCCTGGTGCTTCCAACATGGCAGGCAGTCAGTTCAGTGGCCAACAGGGCCGATGACAAGGGGGACATGGGTTTGGAGGCAGATCAGGAGGTAGAAGTCAGTATCAAGGTTTTGCTACTCAAGGTAGGGGTCAAGCTCGAGTTTTCACCCTGACCCACCAGGATGATCAGGCTTCCAATGCAGTTGTGGCAGGTATTCTTCTAATCTATTCCTATGAGGCTCGTGTTTTGATAGATCCGGGTGCTACGCACTCATTTGTCTCCCCTGTGTTTGCCATGAGATTGGGTAGAAACCCTACAACTTTAGAATGTCCTTTGTCTGTAGCTACCCCACTTAGTGACAGCATAGATGTTGATATGGTTTTTTCGAGTAGCCCAGTAGTAGTGGATGGAAAGATCCTCCCAGCAAACTTGGTTCCTCTACTAGTAATGGATTTCGATGTAATCTTGGGAATGGATTGATTGGTAACTCATTGTGCCACTTTAGACTGCAGGAACAAAAAGGTGTATTTCCACATACCTGGTGTGGAAGAGTTTAGTTTTGATGGTGACAGGAGCGTGGCTCCATATAATTTGGTGTCAGCAATTAGTGCTAGAAAAATTGTTGAGGCGTGGATGCCAAGGGTATTTGGCATTGGTGAGAGATACATCTGTAGAAGGTGTCAACATGGAAAATGTTCCTGTTGTCAGAGAATTCATGGATGTTTTCTCTGAGGAGCTTCCAGGGTTGCCACCAGGAAGGGAAATAGAGTTTTGCATTGATGTTGTGCCGGGTACAAACCCCATATCAATGCCGCCTTACAGGATGGCGCAAGCAGAATTGAAAGAGTTAAAGGAGCAACTACAGGAGCTTTTGGACAAGGGTTTCATACGTCCGAGTACTTCACCTTGGGGCACGCCTGTTCTATTTGTGAGAAAGAAAGATGGGTCCTTGAGGTTGTGTATTGACTATAGACAGCTGAATAAGGTGACTGTGAAGAACAAGTATCCACTTCTTCTGATCGATGATCTGTTTGATCAGCTCCAAGGGACTAGATTCTTTTCTAAGATAGACCTGCGATCAGGCTACCATCAGTTGAGAATCAGGAATGAGGATGTATCCAAAACGACATTAAGGACAAGATATGGTCATTATGAGTTCTTGGTGATGTCTTTTGGACTCACTAATGCACCAGCAGCCTTCATAAACTTGATGAACAGGGTGTTCAGGCCATTCTTGGACCGTTTTGTCATCGTATTCATAGATGACATTTTGGTATACTCTCGGACCGAGGAAGAACACGTGTGGCACTTGAGGATGGTGTTGCAGACTTTGAGGGAGCACCAGCTGTATGCCAAATTTTCAAAATGTGAATTTTGGCTAGGAAGCATCTCATTCTTGGGACACGTGATTTCTAGTGAAGGCATTCAAGTAGATCCCAAGAAAATTGAAGCTGTAACTGATTGGCTTAGGCCTACAACAGTCACTAAGGTATGAAGTTTTCTGGGCCTAACTGGCTACTATGGGCGTTTTGTGCAGGATTTTTCCAGGATAGCGGCTCCCCTAACTAAGTTGACTCGAAAGAATGTTCCATTCATTTGGACAGATGACTGTGAGGAGAGTTTCCAAAAGCTTAAGGAGTGTCTAACCACCGCCCTGGTGTTGACACTACCGACGAGTAGTGAAGGATATACCGTGTACTGTGACGCCTCCAGAGTTGGCTTAGGGTGTGTTTTGATGCAGAATGAAAAAGTAGTTGCTTATGCTTCAAGGCAGCTGAAGAGGCATGAGCAGAACTACCCCACCCACTTTGCACTAAAAATCTGGAGACACTACCTGTATGGTGAAATGTGTGAGATATACACTGACCATAAGAGTTTGAAGTACATCTTCCAACAAAGGGATTTGAACTTGAGACAGAGGAGATGGATGGAGCTTCTGAAAGACTATGATTGCACCATCCAGTACCACCCTGGGAAAGCCAATGTAGTAGCAGATGCTTTGAACAAAAAATCTTCTGGCAGTTTGGCACACATTTCAGCAGAGAAGAGACCGTTGATTCAGGAGGTACATGAGTTGATGGATCAAGGTTTAATCCTAGATCTTTCAGATGAGGGGGTATTGTTGGCTCATTGTTCAGTGAGGCCAGACTTGCGAGATAGAGTTAGAGTTTCCTAGCACAAAGACCAACAATTAATGAAGATCATAGAAAGAGTACAGTAGGGTGAAGGTGGAGAGTTTGGATTTGCCAATGATGGCGCCCTAGTACAAGGTTCTAGGATATGTATGCCCAATGTGGACAATCTCAGAAATAAAATCATGCGAGAGGCACACCATACACTGTACAGTGGCCACCCAGGTTCCACCAAGATGTATCATGATGTGAAAGATAGCTATTGGTGGAATGGCATGAAGAGAGACATAGCAGACTTTGTGTCTAAGTGTTTGACTTGTCAGAAGGTGAAGTTTGAACACCAGAGGCTGTCAGGAAAGCTGCAAGAGCTCCCTATCTCAGAATGGAAGTGGGAGATGATTACTATGGATTTTGTGACTGGGTTGCCTCGTACCACACGAGGATATGATTCGATATGGGTAATTGTAGAACGCCTAACTAAATCAACTCACTTCTTGCCTGTGAAGACTACATATTCTGTGGCACAGTACGCCCGACTCTATATTCGAGAAATAGTCAGATTGCATGGAGTTCCTGCTTCCATAATATATGATAGAGGGCCCCAGTTCACTTCTCAGTTTTGGAGGAAGTTGCAGGAGGCACTTGGCACACAGTTAAACTTTAGTACTACTTTCCACCCTCAGACAGACGGACAGTTCGAAAGGATAATCCAAACACTAGAAGACATGCTTCGCATGAGTGTTTTGGATTTTGGAGGTCAATGGGATGATCAGCTAGTTTTGGTAGAGTTTTCCTACAACAGTTACCATTCTAGTATAGGGATGGCACCCTATGAGGCACTATATGGAAGAAAGTGTAGGTCTCCTCTGTGTTGGAAGAAAATGGGAGAAGCGAAGGTGCATGATGTAGACCTAGTGCAGTACACTTTAGAGATAGTTCCTTTAATCAGGGAATGATTGAAAACAGCTTTCAGTAGGCAAAAGAGTTATGCAGACCCCAGACGGAGGGATGTGGAGTTTGCAGTAGGCGACTATGTATTCCTGAAGGTTTCTCCAATGAAGGGAGTCATGAGATTTGGAAAGAAGGGCAAGTTAGCACCTCGGTATATTGGACCTTTTGAGGTTACTGATAGAGTTGGAGCAGTTGCCTACCGGTTGGAGCTACCACCCAATCTTTCTCACGTTCATTTGTGTTTCACATCTCCATGCTCGGAAAATACATTCTTGATCCTTCTCATGTACTACAGTCGGATGTAATAGAGCTAAAAGAAAACTTGACGTTTGAGGAGCAACCTGTAGCCATAGTGGACTACCAAGTGAGGCAGCTAAGATCAAAACAGATCCCTATGGTTAAGGTTTTGTGGAGGAGCCAGTCAGTGGAAGAGTGCACCTGGGAGTCAGAATGGGACATGCGTAGCAAGTACCCTTATCTGTTCAATGTATAATCCTGTACTTTATTATGCCTTGTGTAAAAATTCGAGAATGAATTTTCTGTAAGGGGGGAAGAATGTAATACCCCTAATTTTTAAATTTATTATTTTTGGGTAATTATTAATATTTTATTTTATTTGAATTTTAGGAAATTATTTGAAATTTTTCTGATTTTAGAAATCGGGTCCGATTTTTCTAAAATAAAAACTTTGATGATTTTTAAAAATTAATTTAAAGACCACGTGGCAAAACTAAAAATACATTCGGAGTCTACAAATTTTTCTGAGTTTTCTAGAATTTTTTCGAAATTTTTGAGCTTCGTTTTCGGTCCCAAGGCAAAGTAGAAATTCAAAATTTTATATCCTGAATCGAACCGAACAAATCGAACAGAACCGGATCGGACCGATCGAATCAGACCGGCTCCTTCTTCCTTTTTCTTTCCCCCGCGCGCGTCCCGACCTCTCTCTTCCTCTCTCACATTTTCTCTCTCCTCTCTCCTCCTCTCACCGCGCCGCCGCCTCCCCAGCCAGTCCAGCTCGCCGGCACGCCTCCCTAGCCACCCCAACTCGCTGGCCGTCGCTGGAACGCCGGGAATCGTTGCCCGAATTGACGCGACGCGCAGCGTGTCGCTTCGTCTTCCCGGTCGAAATCCGGCCGATCCGGCTGGGTCTTGTGTCTAAACCCATCTACTTGTTGAGAGCTTTCTATAGACACTAAGAACATCAAAATTTATCGAGCGGTTTGTCCAATTTTTGCCTGGAAAGTTTTAGCCTATTTTTGACTTTTGGGCTAGATTTCTCGCAAACCGTGAACCTTACGAGAAAACCGAGAGTACCAGAGCGCTCCACTCGTCGAGAGCTTCACGGCGATATAAATTTCAAATTTTCCGACACCGTTTTTTGGTGGGTCTCATAGAACTTCGTAGTGTTTTTTCGAGTATTAAATGACCTTAGAAAATTCCATAAAATTTATGTACTAACCCCCGTGTTGTGGGCTTCATGTAGGTATCTTCAATTCACG